>NC_051386.1:54340146-54342646 GCF_015228065.2 Penaeus monodon | reverse complement strand
ACGGAGAGAATTTGGAATCTTCTAGGCTTTACTTAAAAGATTAATTGGCATCCTCTGTGGCGGCCGACGTCTGTGTACCTTAATAATTCACTACTTCTTTGCCTCTATCCCTCCTTCTCCCCCTTATTCCCCTCTCTCCTTTCTGTCCCTCTCCCCTCGCCCTCTCCTCCCTCTTCCCCCTCTTCTAGGTGTAGCTGGAGGGGCGCCAATCTTTCCTCTTCCTCTTGCTCCCTCCTCAATCTCCCTCTCCTCTCCCCCCCCATCTGTCCCTCCCGCCTCCCTGTGTGCCCCGGAAAGCTCCCACGAAGTTCTTTTAAAACCAGAAAAAAATATCCCTAGATTTTCACTATTAAATTTTTCCAAAATCACACAGGAAATACCAAGTGATCCAATTATTCCACAAACAACCCTCGAAACACACGAACAAATAGACAAACGAAGTCACAAAAAAAAAAAAATATTCCAATAGATGTAAAAAAAAAAAAAAAAGGCGAAATTTCGAACACATACGAAGGCAGACGAAAAACGCGCGGGAAAATGTGGACTAGAATGCAAGCTTTTTGGTCACTTGCGCCACGTACTTGTTCTTGTGTTTTGCTTGCTTGCTTGAAGGTATTTGTTATTTATTTTATCTTGTTTTCCTCTTTCTGCTTTTTATTTATTTTTTTTTTACTTTTTCTGTCTTTTTTCTC
This sequence comes from Penaeus monodon, assembly GCF_015228065.2. Taxonomy (NCBI): domain Eukaryota; kingdom Metazoa; phylum Arthropoda; class Malacostraca; order Decapoda; family Penaeidae; genus Penaeus; species Penaeus monodon. The sequence continues at coordinate 54,341,954 of NC_051386.1, read as the reverse complement.
TCTCTCTATCTGCCTGTCTGTCTGTTCTCTCTGCCTCTGGCTTCCCCTTCCGCTCTTTCTCTTCGTAAATTTCATTACCTTCCTTACTTCCCACCCTTTTTCTCTGCAGTTTTTCCCCCTCGACATTTCCTTGTTATTTTCTCTTCTATTTTCAACGTATCTCCCCTCGCTCTTGCTCTCTTTTTTTCTCCTGATTTACTTCTTTCGCTCATCCTCTGATTTCACTTTTGTTCGTTTAAATACAACAGTATAATTGAAAATAGTTCTAATATTTCTTTTCTTGCAATGAAGCTGATATTGAAGGCGATATTGAAGATAACGAAAGATTACGATGACAAGAATAATATACTTGAAAGTATTACGATAAACGAGAACGTCATGATAATGATAATGATAACTATCCATAATGATAAATATAACTGCAATCAATACGATGACAACAACAATAATAAGCAAATAATGATAATAATAATAATAATTATAGCAATGAAAACTATGAGTTATGTTCCAAGCACGTCTTGGATGAAAAACATTTAAACACAGATACCGACACAGATAAAATCACCAATAAAAAAATAATATAAAGTATAATAATAGTAATGATAATAAATACATAATAATAATAATAATAATAAAATAATATAATAGTAACAATAATAATAATAACAATAATAATAATAATAATAATAATAATAATAATAATAATAATAAAGATCGTGCTGAAACCTCGAGAAAGAGTGAAATGATAAAAACAAATCTAGGAAATACTTGGAACAAAAATAAAACGAAAACAAACATCGTACTCCATATAACATTCGTCTCTATCTATTATCTAAGGCATTAACAAGAGGCCGCTATATACCTCTCACACGAGGAGGGAAGTCGGGGAGACAAGAAAAGAGTGGATAGGATATCAGGAAGGGGCGTCTTGAGAGCAGGGGGAGAAAAAAGACGGGGAGAGGGAGGGTGGGGGAGGGGGGATTGGAGGAGAGAAAGATGGGGAGAGCAGGGGGAGAAAAAAGATGGGGAGAGGGAGGGTGGGGGAGGGGGGATTGGAGGAGAGAAAGATGGGGAGAGCAGGGGGAGAAAAAAGATGGGGAGAGGGAGGATGGGGGAGAGAAACATGGGGAGAGCAGGGGGAGAAAAAAGATGGGGAGAGGGAGGATGGGGGAGAGAAACATGGGGTGAGGGAGGGTGGGAGAGGAAAAAGATGGGGAGAGGGGGTGGAGGAAGAGAAAGATGGGGAGAGGGGGTGGGGGAGAAGAAAAATGGGGAGGAAAAAGATGGGGAGAAATAAGATGGGGAGAAGGAAGCGAGGAGAAAAAATGGGGAGAAAAAAGATGGGGAGGAAAAAAACGGAGAGAAAAGAGATGTGGGAGATGGAGGTGGAGAGAAAAAAGATAGGGAGAAAAAAAGTTGGGAGAAGAGGGTGGAGAGAAGAGAGTGGGGGGGGGGGGGAGGTAAGTCGAGGAGTGAGGTGAGAGAAAAGGAAGTAAGAAGGGAGATTGTTTAACCGCGGAATGGTGAGAGGAAAGGGGAGAAGCGATAAGAAGAAGTGGGTTAAACTGAAGGGAAAGAGAGAGAGAGAAAAAGAGAAAAAGGGAAAAAGACGAAGGGGAGGAATAATTCGAGGAACAGGGAGAGTAAGAAAAAAAAAAGAGTGGAATAAATGGGGGAATACGTAAACCAAATAAAAAAAAGAGAAACTGAAAAAAGGGAAAATAGGAGAATGGAAACAAACCGAATGGGGGAATGGGGAGTGGAAAACAAGAGACGAAGCGGAGGAGAATAAATGGAAGAGAAGGAGA
>NC_051386.1:54327646-54335146 GCF_015228065.2 Penaeus monodon | reverse complement strand
CGGACCAATAGATGACAGAATCCGAACGTTTTTCAGTCGGTAGAAGATCCCTTTAAACTAAAAGGCAAACAGGGGAAAAAAGTAACAACAGAAAAGGGCTATAGAGTTTTACTTATTAGTCTTGGTGTAATTCTCATGTATTTTTTCGTTTCTTTCCCTAAAAAAATATATATTTATGTTTATACTGTTGTTAAATTTTCACCGTGCGGTTAAATTTTACTGCTTATATTTTTTTTCCTATTTGTTTGTTATAGTGATTTTTATTGTTGTCATTAATATCATTGTCATTAATATGATCATCGCCATGATTGGTTATTTCATTATTATTATTCTTTATCTGTTTGTTATATTTCATTTTTATTCTATTTATCTATTTATTTATTTCTACCTGAAAAAAAATCTGGAAAGGAACACGTTACTTATTGTAATTATTTTTCCTATATCATGTTTTTTCCCCTCTTTTTAGTATCATTCAATACTTTCTAACTATGGAGATCGCGATAACTTACGACATAAGACCTTTTTGCTATATTTCGTTATAGAGACCAAGGAGAGATATCTCAGAGCGAGATTAACACAGAGACACGTAAGGAACGAATACGAAGTCGCAGTCACAACGAGTCGGAAGCCAAAGCCGTCGCAAAGATACGGACACGATTTACCGGCGACCGATTAGAAATTTGTTCGATTCCGTTAGTCCAGAAGGAGAATAATAAAGGAGAATAACAGTGAGAAAAATAAGAGAAGAGGATGGTATTGCAAGAATTCTGCATCTATCTATCTCGGAACTGAGGCATCCTTATGGTAATGCAAAGCTCGGCATTGACAAAATTTGAAAAGTTATCCGTAATTTTGACGATCTTGAATTCAATGAAACAATGATTCGAAAATAAATGGAAATGCGAACTGAGTATGAGAAAGATGGTTAAATAGATAGAAATAGATATAGATAAAGATAGGTAGATAGATAGAGATGGATAGAGATAGATATAATAGATAAATAGAAATGGATAGCCAGATAGATGGATAGAGAGAGAGATGCAAAAAATATCCAACTGATAGTATTGTCGTTTATAATCATGGTAATATCATGGTTAATAGAGTAGTATTATAAATTATTCTTGTTACGATTATAGGTTGTAATATTACTTTTATTATTATGATGATCATTAAAATGTTAATGTCGTTATAGTTATTCGTAAAGTAGTCAAATAGTTTATTGTCACTGTGATGTTGATTATAATTCCTATTATCATTATTATTATTATTAAAAGTATCAATATCAATTAAATTATTATCACATTATTGTCATTACCATTATTCGTTACTATTGCTAATATCATTACTATTAATATTACTATCATCGTTATTTTGATAATCATCCTTTTTATGCCATTTTTCTCATCTTTTCAAAATCTCCCTCACTTTCTCCTTCCATACCCGAGAGTTTGCCGCATTCAACGCCATTTGCATTTCTTGCGCGGTTACCCTCTCTTGTGGAGACCTATGCTACGTCTGAGATAATAATGATTGTATTTACCAAAGGTTCTTTTTCTGGTTATTTAATTTTTTTTTTTGTTCTAAAACTCTGTTCGGAATTTCTTCTACTAACGGTCTTTTAGGAAGATGAAGGGGCAGCGCTGATTGGCTTTTGTCCTCAACTTTGCGAACGGTAATTGGTTGTTATTGTTTAATATCAATAAATCGTGTACGGTGATTGGCTGATATAGTTCGAACGTCGATCATTGGCTGATTCGAATGCGTTAGTGGTTCGTCTAAACGCTGGCGCTTCGATCATGGCGGTAGTGGTGAGGTTAATAGTTATTAATATTATTGATTTTATTACCGTTCGCTACTCCGTTATTATGCTGTAGAGAAGAAAAAGTTATTTTGATAAGCTAAAGTAATATCAAGTTTAAGAAGTATTTATCCGGGTATATTATAAGAACATAAACCGTTCTTGTGCACATAACCTGATGGCGGAGCGGCCATGACACGGCATCGGAAGTGAGTTTATACTGATATCTATTTGCATTAGATATGGAACATATATTTGTAAGTATTATAATGGGTAATAAGGTGGTTTTAATAAATACGAATCTTCATTATTTATAGTATTATTGCTGTTATGTCTCACCATTGAATCTTCATCTATGCAGTATATGCGTCTACGCGTAAATGAAACAACCTCTGTTTTTGTTCATCAGGCACATCGTATGATGCACTTACCGAACTTATAACCCTGATTTAAGACATAGTGTTCAGAGGATATCATTTTATTTACTTCTTATTTCATATAATGTTATTTTCAGAGAATACTCTTATTTAAGTTATGCTGGGTTATCAATGTAATACTCAGCAAGAAAATTTCGAAATTTCTACAGCAGCTGTTCCCAAACTTTATACATTCGCGATCCCTTGCCCGAAGCGCCGGCACATCCGCGATCCCCAACATAAATTTTAGGCTAAGGGAAAATATATGCATACATTATATACATGTATGTATACACACAAATATATACATATATATGCACACATATAAATATATACATATATATACACATATATACATGCATATATGTGTATGTGTTTGTATGTGTGTGTGTGTGTGTGTGTGTGTGTGTGTGTGTGTGTGTGTGTGTGTGTGTGTGTGTGTGTGTGTGTGTTTGTGTATAAGACTATATATATATCATATATATACATATATATGTACACACATATATATTTTACATATATACATATCATGCATACATATACATAGTCATATATATATATATATATATATATATATATATATATATGTATATATACGTATATATACATATTTATTTATTTCGAAGTAATTTCTTCATATCGCAATCTGAAACGAGTGCCTGAGAGCGCCTAGCAAACTAACCCATAATTTTCCGCAAGACTTCTCGACTCTCCGCTAAACCCTCCATGAGTCCTCTGGGAGACGCGACGGAGACAGCGCGGTCAGCACGAAGAATAGAAGACATACCGATAAAGAAAGAAACGGACAGAAAATTAGTAACTTCCACGATACGAGCGCGACTCCCTCGCCGCTCGTTTTGGCAGTTAACTTCACCGCGGGGAAAGCGTGAAGTTAACCTTCGGCCTAACTTCCGCTGCCTAAAAGGGGAACGGGGAGGAGGAGGCGGAGGGGGAAGAGGTAGATAACAAGGGGAACGAGAAGAGAATGTGCGAGGGAAAGAGGAGGGGGAAAGAAGGGAACAGGACCAGAAAGGAACAATTTGTGAAGAATGTCGCAGAGCGGATAAGAAGGAGAGTGCGGTGTAGAGAGACACGAGATAGAAATAAAAAGGATGAGGAAATGTGATAAGTTTACGACGCAGGAACCGGGATAAGAAGAAAAGAATAGGATAAATAGAAAGAGATAGATAGATAGAAAGAGAGAGAAAAGAGAGAGAGAGAGAGAAGCGGGTGGAGGAAACAAAAATTAATAAAAAGCAAGGGCGAACAGGGGAAGAAAGAAATGACAAGAAGAGTGTAATATGAAAAATAAAAAATAAAAACAAGCGACAGTGAGGCTAGGCAGAGGAAACTTGAATAGGAAAATAATGAAACAAATAATGCGCTTAGTAAAATAACTTAAAATACCCAGCGTAGAACATCGACTTCCAAATCCGCATTTTTTGGTAAAAGAAAAAAACAAACAAAACAAGGATGATTTTGTGACTTTTAGTTCTAATGTACTGGAAATAATGCCAGTTACTTAATAATCGACATCAATTACGCTGCAGAAACAGAATTGGGCGGCTTCATACCTTTCCCAGGATCCGAACCCTTAACTTTTCAGTTCGGAACGCGGAGTCGACATTTTACGCGCGCAAAATTCCGATACACTGTAAGGGTAATAGTGGCTTTGTGCACACACAAACACACACATATAAATGTGTATATATATATATATATATATATATATATGTGTGTGTGTGTGTGTATATATATATGTATATATATATATATATGTATATATATATATATATATATATATATATATATATATATATATATATATATATATATCAGTTGGTCTCTCAACTTCAGGTGTGCCACATAATAGCTCGCATTTTCATATTTGTTTTGTTTTTGAAAATGCTGCATTTTTAGGTGGAAACTGAATTTTTTTATAAAATAGGCAACTTAATTCTAATAAAAGACCGATAAAATTAACAAATTCAACCAGGTGGCTGTACAGATAAGTGTCCTAAGTCCTTTAATTAACAACTGCATTTACTTCAGTCGTAAATACAGAGTTAGTCAATGCGCAATAAAACGTATTCAGTAAAAGAGGATTGAGTGTTTTTATTAGGGAAAGCGATCGCAATTCTTTTCTGTCTGTTTGCGATTTTTACTGGCCGAGTTGTAAGATTTTTTTTTCTTTTTTTTGTGAATATAAGGAAATCACAGAAACTACCTTACTTTCGTTGTGATCAGAGAAATTATTCAAATGATTAGGAATCCCAAATCTCCACTAATAAAACCATGTATTAGATGATGTAGTATATATTTATAGATAATATAACTACCTTTCGCAACAAGGGTTCGAACCCCCTTGCTCCAGGAAACAAATGACGAGAGAGAACAGGCCTAAACCTTTTTGACTTCATGGCTCATTGAAAACATTCTGTTCTAATTCTATGGAACTTAAATTCAACGAAACTGCTATAGATATACTGTTAGAGAGAGAGAAAAAAAATAATGGAGCTAGTACAGATCTTAGAAAGCCAATTCAACAGTTATTGCGAGGTAAAGCGGAGAAAAAAGCAATAAACAAACATAGTTTGCCACGGAATTTCTCTAACTATTTTGGTTGTGCGCCGTGAGGTCAATTTTTTCACGTTTGTATTAGTATGATATTAAGCAAAAGAACATTATATGCAAATTGCAAAATTAATCAACACATTCGTTCTATTTTCATAGGCAGCATGTTAAAGGTGAAATCCTTTCAGAAACTATATGTTCATCTGAGAAATGTGTTTTGAGACAAATAAATATAAATGAACTATTTCGTTCGTCTCGATGTTCATATTTTGTTTTGCACTTTCTTCCGTCCCCTTCTCTCTTACTCTTATTCTTTCAACACCGCCTCCCTAAACGCGGTTAGTCGGGCGCTTTTCTTACGCCGATCCCAACTTGACGTCAGTTTTCGGGCTGGCTGTTTTCTCTGACTTTTCTAGGGTTGGAATTTACTTGTTTTTATCGTGCGCTTCCGATGGCAACAGCAACTCGAGAACACTCAGCAGATACTTTGCATTCTCCTGACGACCCCCCCCCCCCCACACACACACAAACACACATACACACACACACACACACACACACACACACACACACATATATATATATATATATATATATATATATATATATATATATATATATATATATGTATATACATATACATATATATATATATATTATATATATATATATATATATATATTATATGTGTATGTGTGTGTGTGTGTGTGTGTGTGTGTGTGTGTATTGTATGTACTTGCAGTTGCAGCATTATATGTGAAAAAAGTAATGGAGCGGATTAACACAAGGCCTATAAAATGGCGGGAAAACGCAACTACACGGTGAGTTGGTAATAAATTAATTTCACCGAAGTTTGACGTTATTTCCACCGCGCAACCGAGCCTGACGTTGTTGTAAATCATTCATTTGTTGGCATCCTTCTCTCTCTCTCTCTCTCTCTCTTCCCTCCATCTTTTTCATCACTTCTCACCTCCCTTTTCCGTGTTCCCTCTTTAGTCTTCTCATTCCATTTTCTCTTCTCCCTCTCTCGTCGCCTCATCCTCCCCGTCTTCTTCCCCTTCATCACCTTTCTTGATCTTCCCTCGTCTCCTTCCTTGTCAAATCTTTCTCTCTTTTCTCTGTCTCTGTCATCGCTTCTTCTATTTACTCCATCATTACCTTGCTCATTCCTCTCTCGGTCTATCTCTAGTCACCTCATTCATTTTTTTCCCTTAATTTAGCATTCTCCATTCCCTCTTCCTGCCATATCCTCTCTCTCTCTGTCTTTCTTTCTTTCTGTCTGTCTGTCTGTTTATCTCCGTCTCTGTTTCTTTCTGTCTGTCTGTCTGTCTGTCTGTCTGTCTGTCTGTCTGTCTGTCTGTCTGTCTCTCTCTCTCTCTCTCTCTCTCTCTCTCTCTCTCTTGCCTCTTTCCTCATTCAACTTACTTATAATCTTGTAAAATAGGGGATTTACAGAAGAATTCGGTCATTTTCCAAGACTTGACATAGAAAATTATTATTTTTTCATTCTGCTGTTTCATACCTTTATCATTATAATTTTTATCATTGCTATTATTACAATTATTATCATTATTATGAATTATTATTGTTATTATTATTAATGTTGTTGTTATTATTATTACTGTTGTTGTTGTTGTTGTTGTTGTTGTTGTTGTTATTATTATTATTATTATTATTATTATTATTATTATTATTATTATTATTATTATTATTACTGTAATTATTATGATATGATTATCATTATTGTCCTTATTATTATATTATCATCACTATCATTATAATGATAATGAGAGTAATAATAATAATAATAACTAATTATCATCATCATTTCATCTTTATCATCATTATATTCATTATCATCTCGAATAATGCCATTATGATTATGATTATCATTAGTAGTAGTGCTATCATTATTACCATCACCATTATCGTTATTGATATCATCATTGCTATTATTATAATCATCACCACTACCATTATTCTTATTATTCTTATTGGCATAATCGTTATTCCATTGATAGGAGTGGGAGTATTGCTATTACTATTCTTGTTATTGCTATTAGTATTCTTATTATTGCTATTTTATCAATATCTATTCCATAGTCTTACATCAGTATCATATATATACAAATAAATTAAATTCACAGATTCCGATAAATGATAATATAACTAATCACACAAATCTCGTTTCAGGTAAGGACACAAAACCACTAAATTGAAGACGTGGCAAAGCTGGAATCCGTATTCTAAGTCCTGCGTTGAGTTCGGCTTCAGTAAGTACGTGTCTAGCAAGCGTCTTCAGCGATGCCCGTAAGAGAGAGTGAAGGTTTTCGCTCACTATTAAGATTAGTTTTATTAGTGAAGGTTTTTAGCAAAAGGAGTTAGCTAAGATTAAGTGTGTTCGTCATTGTTGTTATTTTTACAACGCGTATTTTGATGGATAAAAATTTCAGTACTTAAAAAATCTGGTTTTCTGCTTCAACGTTTTCCTTTGTTTTTTGTCCATTAAGACACATTTGACAAAAAGTTATTCAAATTTCGGTGATTTGTGATAGATCTTTCCTTTTTTTTATTTGTTTTGTATACATCTGCGCACGGTAGTTTTAAGCGCAGTCAGTCTAAAATGGAGCAGCGTAGAAATTCAGATGAATAATTTAGATATTCTTTGGCTAAGAAAGTGTCGTTAATACCGTCCGATTCATAACATTAACG
>NC_051386.1:54317646-54320146 GCF_015228065.2 Penaeus monodon | reverse complement strand
CTCTCTCCTCTCTCTCTCCCCCCCTCTCTCTCTCTCTCTCTCTCTCTCTCTCTCTCTGTTGTGTGGGTATGTGTTTGCTACCCTCCCTCTGTGTGTGTGTGTGTGTGTGTGTGTGTGTGTGTGTGTGTGTGCCCCCCATCTATCTTTTTTCTGTCTGTCTTCTCTCTTCTCGTCTTTTTTTTCCCCCCTACCCCCTCTCTCTCTCTCTCTCTCTCTCTCTCTCCCTCTCCCTCTCTCTCTCTTTCTCTCTATTTGTCTCCCTCTTTCATTTTCCTTCATAGTTTTTGTCTCCATCTTTTTTTTTTATTTAGATGTTTGTGAACTGAATTATTAGCTCATAAAAACAACTCTTTTTTCCCACAATCCCCCCACCTCCTCCTCTTCCTCCCCACCTATCGACTCCTTCCCCCTACCCCCTCTTCCACCCCACCTCCAAGTCCCCCTCCCCTCCTTACCCCCTCCCACCCCCCTCTGCCCCCTCTCACTCCCCCCCCCCTCTGCCCCCAATCCCACAATAATTCACACAGTCGTTGGTATTTGTTACTCACGGAAGCATCATATCGGGAGGGTTGGCAGCACTGACCATCCACGTTGATATTTTGGGCATGATTCTCAATCAAGATATCTCTAGCGCAGATCTTCTCACTGGCGGAGTAAAAAAACAACTAAAGTATATGTGTTTGCGTCTAGTCCCACGTCTTTGATGTAGGAAACTTCATAAAGACATTAGCACTCCCACGCCCATGTCGACATATGCGCATAATTCGTACATGTGTGCGCGACTCCATGCTGACACATGTGTGCGGACAAACGCAAATTGTTTCAGCTCGTGTGCATTGCCAGACATTGTTTGTTTTTGTGAGTAAATAAAAAATGTAAGTTTTTTTTTTTTAAAGTATCGTTACGTATGTTGCAACTATTTTTTTTTGTCTACTTGCGTATGTTGCAACTATGTGATGATAGAATTGATAATATATACTGTAGTAAGATTAATACTGATTATGAAAGATATTCAGTCATGTAAGAATTAGTACTAATAGGGAGGAACTTAAATAAATCTTGAGTTATAATCATAAGAGATGTAGGGCGATGCCAGATGTAATTGCTTCATATAATATAATATTTCTAGACGCTCAACATTTATAGTAGGTGTCGGACATATACTGTGTGAAGTATAGAAGTAAAATTTTGTAAAAAAAAATAGGTAAATAATGATCTAACGAAAGAGCTGTGTAGAGTATTACGAGCGCATCCATACAACGTAGAAAGTATAAGTAACACAAACACATGGTAAAAAGTATAAGTTCGAACCGGCGAGAAAAGCGGGGGAAAAAACCCTTTCGCTTTTATTTTCTTCTCAATCGCTTTACTTTTTTTCTGACAGTTAACAAATCTCTTTTTCCGCTACCCATTTTTCCCCAAAAGACACGTGTATTGTGTGAGAATGTCGTAGAAAAGAAGGTTCTGACATTTCAAACCCTTCTCGCTGAAAAGGGAGGTTATTGAGGCCAAAACAAAAGAAAGAGCTGAATCCTTTTTCAAAGAGTATTAGAACGTAAATATTTCTTAAGTACCGTCCCCTTCAGATACCCCTACACTATCCCTTTTCTTCTATCTTTCGCTATTTCTTCAACGCGAATTCAAAGGCATTATTGCATACACCCCTTCCCTATTACCCGAAAAGATAAAGAACAAGGTAAGCAACACCACCGCCAAAGACAACAACAACAAAAACAATAGATACAACAAGAACACCACCAACCACCAACATCAACCACCACCAACAACCACCACCACCAACCACCACCAACAACCACCATCACCAACAACAACAAAAGTACAACAACAACAACAAAAACGGCACACGCAGCTTTCAAAACAGGGGGGAAATTCCCCCGTGGATCTGGCCGGGGGGGACGGGGCCCTAAAAAGCCCCCGCGGAATTGCTAGTATTGGGCCGCAAAAGTGTAAGAGTAGGAGGAGGAGGAGGAGGAGGAGAAGAGGAGGAGGAGGAGGAAGAAGAAAAAGAGGAGGAGGAGGAGGAAAAAGAAGAGGAGGAGGAGAAAAAAGAAGGGGAGGAGGAGGAGGAGGAGGAGGGGGAGGAGGAGGGAGGAGGAGGAGGAGGGAAGGGAGGAGGAAGGAGGAAGATGAAGAGGAGGAGGAGGGGAGGGGGAGGAGGGGAGGAGGAGGAGGAAGGGAGGAGGAGGAAGATAAGAAGAAGAAAAAAAAAGGGGGGGGAAAGGGGAGGAGAGGAGGAGAAGAAGGAGGAGGAGGAGGGAAGAGAGGAGGGGGGGAAAGGGGGGAAAGGGGAGGAGGAGGAGGAGGAAGAGGAGGAGGGGAGGAGAAAGAGGGAAGGAATGGGGAGGAGAAGGAGGAGGGAGAGGAGGAAGAAGAAGAAGAAGAGGAGGAGGAGGAGGAGAGGTAGAGGAGGAGAAAGAAGGGAATGGAGAGGGGATGGAGGAGGAGGAAGAGGATGATGATGATGATGAGATGATGATGA
>NC_051386.1:54300146-54310146 GCF_015228065.2 Penaeus monodon | reverse complement strand
GCCATGACGTTTTCGCTGTGGAAGTGAAGAATCGGGGTTCAGAACACGAAAAAACGTTGGAGTGTGTTATCTTTGCCTAGAAGATAGAGATGTAACCGCAAGGAAATGATGTTAGGAGAGTTTTGCCTTTATGCACATGGGGGGGTGTTGGAGGAATTGATTATAAGCGTTTTATTACGTTTATTTGCATTGTGATGGAATTATTAGATATGTAGGAGATTGCGGTTATTAACACGTACACACACACACTCACACACACACACACACACACACACACACACACACACACACACACACACACACACACACACACACACACAACACGTACTAACAACAATTCACTCACTCACAACTCAAAAAAAAAAAGAAGTAAAAGAAGTACATGTTTCTTAATACCACGAAGAAATAACTTATATTTCCTCTTAGTACACGTATCAGTACAAGGGTTACGGTTGACAGCATATGTTACACCGGCTACACTTTCCGGTATGTTGTAACGCACGAAGGCGTTGGGGTATATGGGCGAAGCGTGAGAGGGGTAGAGGGAGGAGCGAGAGAGGAAGGACAGGGAGGGAGAGGGAGGGTCTGTCTGTCTGTTTGTCTGTCTGTTTCTCTCTCTCTCTCTCTCTCTCTCTCTCTCCTCTTCTTCTCTTCTCTCTCCTCTCTCCTCTCTTCTCTCTCCTCCCCTCTCTCTCTCTCTCCTCTCTCTCTCTCTCTCCTCTCTCTCTCCTCTCTCTCTCTCTCTCTCTCTCTCTCTCTCTCTCTCTCTCTCTCTCTCTCTCTCTCTCTCTCTCTCTCTCTCCCTCTCTCTCTCTCTCTCTCTCTCTCTCTCTCTCTCTCTCTCTCTCTCTCCGTCCTTTTCACTCAATATCTACATATTTGGGCGTTTAAATACAAATATTTTTTTAAAACGTTTCTTGCCACTTTATTAATACTGAGATACTGACTGAATATTTAATTCTTTACTTATTTTTTTTTTTAGTTATTTTGAGTTACTTAATGCATAATCCTTTACTTACGTCAAACTACTTGATTTTAAATGAGTATAAAAAATCTATCTTTCATTAACCCTTATCCTTATGTAGAAGGATAAATCTATATAAAAAACGTGAAGAAGCATGACTTTATGCAATCAGTCTAATTGATTGCACGATAAATATCATAATCAAAGAAAATAACTTTATATTTTTATATAGACAGATTCATATGAAGACCGCCGTGACAGTCAGCCCATGACAGGGAACTCCTGATTTTGTGGCGAATTTATGACAGTTAGGATGGGAGGATGCCACAGGGGACTTTTTTGATCTATCATTATGCACTAATAAGACTTTCGTACTGTAGAATTCGTTAGTTGCAGTTCGTAGATTCGTACCGTTGAATCTCGACAGAAGTTAAAGTTTTGTTGTGACGGATGGGTTTATTTGTCCATCTGTTTGTCTGATTATTTGTTTCTTGTGGTAAGTGGCATCGTATTTGTTATATTGTAACTAAATGTAATGGTATATGCGCATATGCGCACATAAACACATGCAAACACACACACATAAACACACACACACACACACACACAAAACACACACACACACACACACACACACACACACACACACACACACACACACACACACACACACACACACACACACACACACACACACACACACACACACACACACACACACACACAATCAATCCACCGAGCTTACTTTGTCAACAAAACGAACGTGACTTTTAATATTATTTACTCAAGAAGAATTCTACCCGGTTTGTTTTTCCTTTCCTTTTTTTTCTTTTTTTTTCTTTTTTTACCCAGGGAGAAATAGCAGATGGAGTCTGGTGTTATCGCGGCTAATATTTCACACAGGGGTTTATGATATGCCCGAACGTCGCATTGAAACTCGCGTGACGACTCACTAAAGCCGATTAGAATCACTTGCCCGATGCTCTTTTGTTCAGCCAACGCGCAGCCAACCGGAACTCGCAACGTTACTGTCTCCTCTATAGCTTTACTTGCCAAGTTTTTTTCTTGCGTTTTCCCTCCTTCTCCCCGTCTGTCTCTTTTTTTTCTCTCTTCTGTGTTATTACTTTGTGTTTCTCTCTCGCTCACCCTTTCTCTCGCTCTTTCTACTCTCTGTCTGTCTCTCTCTCTCTCTCTCTCTCTCTCTCTCTCTCTCTGTCTCTCTCTCTCTGTCGCTCTCTCTCTTGTTCGTTCCCTACTTCTTTCTCTTCCCCCTCGCCCTCCTCCACTTTCCCTCCCAGATAAAACCTCCTTATCAGCACATAAACCCTTTCATTAGTACTACATTTTGTGTCTTGGTGTCGTCAGGCTAGCGCCTGTGTCGTTCTTCCCTGAGAGAGAGAGAGAGAGCGAGAGAGAAGAGAAGAGAAGAGAAGAGAAAGAAGAGAGAAGAGAAGAGAAGAGAAGAGAAGAGAAGAGAAGAGAAGAGAAGAGAAGAGAAGAGAGAGAGAGAGAGAGAGAGAGAGAGAGAAAGAGAGAGAGAGAGAGAGAGAGAGAGAGAGACCTTTTCCGGTTCTCCCACTTCTCGGAATCGTGAAAGGGGAGGAAGAATAGTAATTGCAGACCGTTTTTAAGGTGTTGTTGTTTATCATCGTTTATGGTCTTTGTTTATCAGTTTTCCTTTACTCCTTTTTCTTCTCCATCATCATCATTATCATCCTCATTATTGTGGTTATTTGAAGAAAAATGTTCTATCGTATTTACTGTAGTCTCAAGGTACATTTATACATGCACTCCCTTGTCTTATTTTGATCGTTATTTTAACTGTTTACGTTGACATTAACGACCTCTGTTGCGTTTTACGGCGAAGAAAATGTTTTATTGCAATGCATTATTTCTGTATGATTGGGCATGATACAAAATTCTTTACGTCTTTCGTTTTCTGTCTTCCTCCTTTCGTCTGCCCTTCTCTCTCTCTCTCTCTCTCTCTCTCTCTCTCTCTCTCTCTCTCTCTCTTCTCTCTCTTTCCCTCTTTCATCTCTCTGTCTGTCTGTCTGTCTCTCTCTCTCTCTCTCTCTCTCTCTCTCCCTCTCTCTCTCTCTCTCTCTCTCCTCTCTCTCTCTTTGAATCTCATTCTCTTCTTCTTTACTCTTCTCTTTCTCTTTCCTCTCTCTCTTCTCCTCTATCTCTCTCTCTCTCTCTCTCTCTCTCTCTCTCTCTCTCTCTCTCTCTCTCTCACAGGGCAATAATCGAATTCACTTCAAAATTAATAATAATACAATGAGCACCTATAATGTGTGGCGAAGTAAACAACTCTCCCTTTTAACATTTGGTTCAAAAACTAATTCATATCTCATTCATCTACTCACTGCATTCATCTGACAACTTTATTTATACATTGAATGATCACTTATACAACTTCATCTGCTACTTAGTAAGATGAATTCCCGTTTTCATGCAATGATTTTTATGCAATCTCTTATTTTTATCTCTTTTTTTTTAGTTTCGACAATAAAATGTTTATTTTTAAAAGTGGAGAAAGAACGCCATTATAAGAGATAAAATCGCGAGAGACGTTTAACGGGATCGAGATAATATGCGGATGACGGAGTGCGGACCATCCGGCGCGAAGATCATATGGCTGATGCTCTTTTGTTTTCTTTTTCGTTCGTCGTTTGTCTGTCTGTTTGACTGAACTTCCGATTGTCTCTCTCTGTGTTTATGTTTCTTTTTCGTTGTCTTTTTTTTTCTTTTCTTAATTCTCTTTCTCTTTCTTTCTTTTCTCTCTCTCTCTCTCTCTCTCTCTCTCTCTCTCTCTCTCTCTCTCTCTCTCTCTTTCTTTCTCTCTCTCTCTCTCCCCCTCTCCCTCCCCCCCTACCCCCCTCTCTCTGTCCATCAAGACGTTGAAACAAGTCGACAATTCGCTCGTTCACATCCCCGCACGGAGAGGAAATAGGCGCGGGCGAAACTGTCTAAACATTTCAAAAACATTTTACAACAGATTTTTATCTTGGAGATCAGAGGAGAGGCGGCATATCTGTGGTTTATGCAAATCAGACATAAAAGAAGTCAAAGGGACCGGTAATGGGATAGAGAATCGTCTATCTGTCTGTCTGTCTGTCTGTACATTTATATCTATATCTATGTCTTTAGTTATATATATATTTTTTTATCTATCTATCGGCTCATCTATGTATGTATGTATGTATGTATTTATTTTTTCAGTCTATCTGTCTATCTCTCTCTATCTATCTGTGCATTTATGTATGTATGTGTGTATGTGTGTATGTCTGTATGTATGTATGTATGTGTGTATGTATGTGTGTATGCATATAGGTGTGTATGTATGTAATATAGATGACGATGATGATGATGATGATGGTGATGATAATGATAATGATAATGATAGTAATAATAATAATAACAATAATAATAATAACAACAATATTAATAATGATAATGGTTATAATGATAATGATAATAACAATAAACAATTTGTTTAATACAATTATTGTTACAAAAGTAAACTTGTCACTTTCCAATATTGGCATTTAAATGTCTAATACGGTAAGGTATAGGCTAGTTGACACATATTATCTGGTTGTATGACACTTTGGTTCATATATTTTGGTGTTCACGTCATCACGAAGCTGTTTTCTAGACCGAAGTTATTTTACGGATGTTACGATATAACGGGCAAACTCTTTTGTTAAAAATTCTCTCTTCTATGGAGGAAATTTTCAGCTGTTTTGGCGCATAGGTATACGAGATGTAGTTTGATTTTATATTAATGATATTAATGGAGTTTTTTTTCTAAAGTGATTTTCTTTTTCAAAGTTCGTTATGGAGGAATCCCTAAGTGTTGCTGTATATTTACAAATGGGTCATCCTGGGATGCACCAAATACCTTTAGTCTGTATGACATGCAAAACTTTTAAAATAATTTTTATCTTTTTCATTATTATTATTGTCGTTTTTTGTTAGCAAACCACATCAGATTTTCACTGATAACCGCACCTGCCAGATTCTTAGACGCACCACTTAACTGGTGATTAACTATTTTCAGAGTTGCTTATTTTATTGGCTCGGAATCTAATTTCAATATTCTTTTTTAGTGTTTAGTTGCATTCCATTCGACACTTGAATGAGGGAGTCCTTTAACATGTTACCTAGCCTTGGTTGTGTGCGAGTGCTAGCGTCAATATCGTCCACGTATTTGTAGATCTTCGCGTTATCATTATCAGGAACAATAATGGGTCGAGGACCGCTCCTTGAGGGACACCGCGATGAAGTTCAATCTCATCAGATGTTTGGTTATTCGCACGAGTCCCCTGGGAGCGGAGGTCGATAAAGGAGGAGATCCATGTCAGCAGCCCTCGTGAATTCCCAGGGAAATCGTTTTCTCAATTAAGGTGGTGAGAACGATCAGGTCGAGTGCTTTCCGCAGGTCGACGACGAAAGAGATTACATCCACTCGTTTGTTTACATTTGATGTGACTTAACTCATAAGGTCAACCAGGTAGTGGACTGTCGAGTGATGATCTAATTTCGGGGTAAATTCCTTCTATAATTCCTTAACATTTTCTCGAGGATTTTGCTCAGAATGGGAGTTAGCGATATAAGCCTAAGGTCATCAAAATATAGATGCATTCGTTTGGGAATTGGGGACTATGACGGCTCGCTTCCACTGGACAGGTACCACGCCCTCAGTAACGGAGCTGTTATAGATATCGCGAGAGACGGCGAGCTCGGGAAAAACTCTCGCAGTAATCTTGGCGGGATGTCATCAGGGCCAGATCTACTTTTTGCTATCGTCTTTAAATGGTGAAACACGTCGTGTTCGCTTACAATTGCTTAGAGAAGGCGGGAGGGTAAGTAAGCTGCTCTCTCTCTCTCTCTCTTTCTTTCTCTCTCTCTCTCTCTCTCTCTCTCTCTCTCTCTCTCTCTCTCTCTCTCTCTCTCTCTCTCTCTCTCTCTCTCTCTCTCTCTCTCTCTCTCTCTCTCTATATATATATATATATATATATATATATATATATATATATATATATATTATATATATATATATATATATATATATATATATATATATATATATATATATATACACACATATATGTAAACATATGCGTATATACACACGTGTGTGTGTGCGAACACACACAAATATATGTACGTATGTGTGTCTGCATATCTGTATGTATGTATGAATATATGTGCGCACACATGCTTACATTCATAATGACAATTAAAAAAAGTCCCGGCCGTAAATACACAGGGTAAATATCTCCCTTGATTGATCTGTCCGCCAGACTCCCGTCGGCTTCCGTGCGTCACGTTACAGCTGTCGGAGCGAAATGCGGAGAGGCCTACCGCGCCAGCAGAGCCCTACCTCCATGCCGTTTTCTGATATCGTCTGACGGATTTCACTTTCTTTTGTGTTATTTTCAAGTTCTATTTTTTTTCCTGTGTGTGTGTGTTTTGTGTAATGGTTTCAAGTATCATTTTCCTGTTTTTTTGTTTTTTTTTCTTTTTTTTTCTTTCTTTCTTTCCCATCCTCTTGTCTTCATCACTTCTCTCCGTTCTTTTCATTCTCCTCCCCTATCTCTTTCCTCCTCTTTCCCCCTTCCCCTCCTTTCCTTTTCTTCCCTCTCCCTTCTTTCTTATCTTTCTCCCTGCCTCCCCTCTCTCTCCTTAATCTCTCCCCTTTTCCCTCCCTCCTCGTTCCTCCTCTCCTCCCTCTCTCCTTCCCTCTTCCTGTTCTCCTCCTTCCATCCATCCCTCCTCTTTTCCTTCCCTCCTCCTTCTCCTTCCTTCCTTCTCTCTCCCTCTTTCTTTCTCTCCTCCCCTCACTTCCCCCTCTTTTAACTCCCCTCAGGTTGGCTATGACTCACAAGCCTCTTGTTATCCCCAGCGCGTTTTCGCGTCTCGGTAAAAATAATATAATATAATAATGATAATAATGTGTAATGTAATATAATAATGTGATACTATAATAATGATAATAATGTGTAATATAATATGATAATATGATAATATACCAATGATAATAATGTGTAATATAATGATAATATGAACAGGTGGAGTTCTGGAGGTGACTCGTTTGTCAGCTGTTTTCTTGAGCCGCAATTGTTCATTCTGCTTTCATCTTCTTTTGCGTTTGTCTTCTATCTTAATTTTTTTTTAAAGTTAGATATGGATATTTATGTATCTGGCTCTTTGTCTATCTAGCTGTTTGTCTATGTATGTATCTGTTGATTTGTTTGTTTGTTTGTCAAACTGTAAACCTAACCCATCCTTCCCCCCCAGCCCTCTACCCCTCCTATCTCCCTCACCCCCCATCACCCCCCCCTCGTCAGGGTTTTCCCCGTAACGCGTCTCTCTCTCAAAAAAGAAGAAGAATAAAAACAGAGTAAAGATAAATTTAAATGAATGAGTAAAAAGTAAAACATGATCACGCCACTTAGGTGAGTGTGAGGGTGAGGTGGGGGAGGGGAGACTGAGGGTGAGATAAGGGGGGGGAGAAGGGAAAAGTAAGGGTAAACAGGAAGGTGAAGTACATGGAAAGGGTGAGGGTAAGGGGGAGGGGAGGAGTATGAGGAAGTGGGAGGGTGAAGTACATGGAAAGGGTGAGGGTAAGGATGAGGGGAAGAGGGAGGGCAGAGTGAGGGTAAATTTGAGGCTTGAGGGTGCGTGTGATATTTCTAGGGTGCTAGGGAGTCTTTGTTGCAGATTGCAAGAGCTAGTGCAATTCTTTATTTTGTATTCAGGCAATTTAGTACAGGTGATGTTGTTGCTATTAGAACCATCAATACTATTATATATTTTATCATTAATGTTATCATTAGTAGCAGTAGTAGTGGTAGTAGCATT
Source organism: Penaeus monodon (assembly GCF_015228065.2). Taxonomy (NCBI): domain Eukaryota; kingdom Metazoa; phylum Arthropoda; class Malacostraca; order Decapoda; family Penaeidae; genus Penaeus; species Penaeus monodon. The sequence continues at coordinate 54,302,312 of NC_051386.1, read as the reverse complement.
TTTTATTTATGTATCATCATCATTTCTAAAATCATAATTGCAGTCAACGTCAATGTTCACGTTAGTATTATGTAGAGCTAACAAAAAAATATCGTAAATACAAATACAATATTTGTATATACTCATAAGATGTGTATGTATATTTATGTAAAGTATGTGTATATATAGCTATCATATATCTATATCTATCTGTCTATCTATTTATCTGTCTATCTATCCACACACACACACACACACACACACACACACACACACACACACACACACACACACACACACACACACACACACACACACACACACACAAAGATTGGAAACCATATACACAGATACACTGGCAAGGTCTAACGAGATATTAGACCTTGTAAACGGAAACACCTTTTTTTCTCTAAATTTATGACTGATAAGCGGATATCTGTCTTTGAAAGCCGAAGAAAAAAAAACAAAAAAAAACAAGGGCTACTTGGGCAGCAACCAGCCAGGTTGTAGCTTCCACTAACCGTCTCTGTGTCTTTTTACAGGTAAGTTTGGGCCGACGTCCAAGGGAGCGTCAGGGGAAAAATGTCTTAAAGTGTAAAAGGTGAGTAATATGTCTCTCTCTGGGGACCGTGTTTTAACGAAAATTCACGTTGTTGTTTGTTCATTTGTAGGCCACTTTAGGGTGTTCAAAACAAGTATGAATTATACCCCGACTTGGAGGTTATTTGATGTTTGGTGTGGGCGGGCGTCTGTGACAAGTTAATTGTCAAATACTTTTTCGCAGTGAATGACGCGTTAGATGTTTACTGTTGCGGCGACACTCGTTTTCTATATGCTTGCTCCTCGAGGAAACACACGCCTCGTTTTCTTTTCTTTACTTTTTTTTTTCTTTTTTTTTTTTTGCTTCGTTTTTACCTTTGCTGAAGATGGCGAAGGCACATCATTCCCATTAATTATCAGATACTAGAGCTTTTATCTCCACATCTCCCCCGTACTAGCATGAAGCCCTTGATCTTTCCACCTTTGTTCAAACCCCGCCGACGCCGCCCTCATCCTTCTTCTTTATGTCGCGTGACGTCACTCCCTGACGTCACCGTTGTGTCACGCGTCCTAATTTAAACCCGCGAAAGGTTTTCACCTGCACTGGACGGACCCAATAATATTTCTCGCCTAGCCATTTACACATCAGGCTGATTTGCAGGAGAACGATCTCCACGCTACCTAACCTTTGCCAACAATATACATATACGTATTTTTTGGCTTTTGCTCACAGTGAGTAATAAAGAGTGACTCGGGAGGCCGCCAGACGCAACACATGCGCGACGCCGACTGTCTGAGCGCCGCGCGTCTGCCGCAGCAGGTGATTGTGTCCACAAGGTTTATGGGATGGTTTACATTAGAGAAGAGGTCGAGCAGAGGTTGGCGTAAAATGCTAAACAAAACCAAGGAGGAAAGTTTATATATTCTTGACAGTTTTTATTGTAATATGAAAGTAATAAGGAGAAGAAAGAGTGAGACGGAGATAAATGAGAAGAGAGGGGAGCAGAGAAGAAAGGGAAGAGAGAAGGGAGGGACGGAGAGATACAGAAGGGAGAGAAGGCGAAGAGAAATGGAGATAGAGAGAATAAAGAGAGAGAGAGAGAGAGAGAAAGAGAGAGAGAGAGAGAGGAGAGTAACAGAGAAAAAGAAGATAGAGGAGTCGAATAAAAGGACAAGAAAGAAACAGAGATACTAAAAAAGGAGAGATGGGAAGAGAAAAACGATTAAAAAAGGAGGGAGGACGAAACGATAAAACAGACACACGGAGAGAAAGGAGTCAAAGGAGGGAGGAGGAAACGATAAAACCGAGAGAGAGAAAAAAAAAGCAACTGAGAGAAAGAGAGAAGAGAAAACCGGAGAAGAGAGCGAGACGAGATAGATAGAGGCTCGCGCGCCAGGCCAATATTTGTCAGAAACGAGTCTTGCCGCTCGGTGTTTACCTTGATGTTTTATGAGGCCTTACATATTGCCGGCTAGTGCTTGATGGAGGCGGTCGGTCCCTTAGCGCCGGGGGGCCGGTTGGTGACAGACGCTTTTTGGTTGTTTGTTCTGTGCTTCTGCAAGGAGGTAGTGCTTGATGTTGGCGAGTTCTTGGAGGTCAGGTGACTCTTGGTGGTTAAGTGCTTGATGTGGGTAGTTCATGCTGAT
>NC_051386.1:54250146-54265146 GCF_015228065.2 Penaeus monodon | reverse complement strand
CCGCAGAGACTCAAAGATCCCGACCTACAAGCACATGTGGGACACCATGAATAAGTACAAGGAGATGGGTGAGAACGTCTTCACGGGCTCCAACAAGGAGGGAGCCACTCGGGTGTCGGTGAGGACACTGGGCATGGGAGTCCTACGCGCTTTTCTCTTTCTGTTTCGCTCTCTTCATTTTTTTATTTTTTTATTTATTTGTGTTTGTCTTGGTCTCTCTGCATCTGTCTGGCTCGTGTCTCCTCTCTCTTTCTTTTTCTCTTTCTCTTTCTCTTTCTCTCTCTCTCTCTCTCTCTCTCTCTCTCTCTCTCTCTCTCTCTCTCTCTCTCTCTCTCTCTCTCTCTCTCTCTTTCTGTGTGCATTTCTACCTCGTTATTTTCATCATGAGTATTGATATCAGTGAAAATGTAGACAGGAAAATGAACACAAAACAAGGAGAAAGAAAAAATTAGAATAAAAGACGCCAGCTAAAATGACCCCCACAAAACAAAACTGGAATATATATACTTTGTTTTCCGAACACAGAAAAGCAACGGTCTGTACGCCTTCTTCATGGAATCGACAACCATTGAGTATGTGATCGAACGTGAATGCGATTTGACTCAAGTTGGAGGTCTTCTGGATTCGAAAAGTTACGGCATTGCTCTTCAGCCAGGTGGGTTTGCAATGGCTATTGAATATAAAGGTCTATATGATATGGTATTATTATTGGTGTTTTTTATGTATTAGAATGATGGTATTTCAGTATTTCTTTGTTGAACAGTTTATTTTTTAATATAGGTTTTCTCCATCATGTTTCTCCGTGATATTATAGTTTCTCTGTTATTGAATTAATTATGTATAAAGTTTGAGTAGGTCCCTTTTTATAATAAATCAGCTGCTGGAATATGATTAATATTTTTCGTCTTTCGTCTCCTTACATTTTCTTATTTTTCTTTCATTCTGAGGAATCTTTTTCTTGGCAAGTCTCCCATTATTTTCGATATTCCAATCCTGAAGCGTTATTTCATTTTCGTTGTATTCGCCTGGCTGAAAGGACGAAATTAACGAAAAATAGACGAAAAAGAATTCTGAGGATATTGTGTGTTGGTGTTTGCTTTGGATCTGATATTTTGGATTTATTTGCTGACATAATACATTGAAATTTAATACATCTAAGTATTCCATAATGAGCATTAATTGTTTGCAGGAGTACTTTGATGTGTGGTATATCGTTCCAGATGTCATCTCTCTCTCTCTCTCTCTCTCTCTCTCTCTCTCTCTCAATCTGTAATTATCTTTCACTCTTCGACTATATTAATAAACTTTTATAATCTTGGTATTAGGTTCCCCCTACAAAGGTGTCCTGGACGTAGCCATTCTCACGCTCCAGTCGAGAGGCAGATTTCACACATTAAAAGAAAAGTGGTTTAGACAAAAGAGAGGCGGTGGTAAATGTAAGGTAAATGTAACCACAATAACAAGTTGTGTGGTAACCCGTGTGTGTCGTTAACCTAATATATATGGTCTTTAGAGAGCGTTCATCCTAACAGTAAAAAGGAAAACAAACCACTAACGTGTGATTTCTTCTAACAAGTATCAGTTTTTAATAGTACCTTTATTTTTTTCAGAACACCAATTAATCTGTATGTGTACAAACTTTATTTAGTATCTCTAATGTGTGAATTATTTCACTTAGTGTTCTATTACCTTGACTTCACACGGCTAAATACAGAAAGACATTATATAATAGAAGTACTTACCATTAACAGTCTAATACAGGGCTGTCAAACTCTTTTGTTGCAGGGGGGGCCACATTTCCCCTTAGTGTACAGTAAGCGGACCAGATAGAGTATATAAAAAGAGTATATCAAAACCACATCTTATTAAGGCAATTATTAAGGCAGTGTGATGATGATGATGATAATGATGATGATGATGATAAGATGATTTAACGAAGAAGGGAAAAAATATAACGAAGGTAAAAATATAGGATTCAGACTTCCCTCGCTTTCGCACATACATGTAGCCTAAAGATAAACGAGTAAATTAAGCTATAATATACCCTAATTCCTGGTACTACTGATCCCAGAAACTTGGCCACCACATGGTCTGTGCGAGGCCATCACTGTTTAGCCCCGAAGACTGAGCTACTTTCGGCTTCAAGATGTTCATTCTTAAGCCGAGACCTGAGTCGAGACTTTGAAGCCAAATATTTAATTCCGGGCTGATACTTACAACTTGAAGCCAAATTAACTATGTGGCAACAATTGAATTACCTTCAACAAGAAACTTTTCTCAGGCGCAATTAATTCGATGTGAAACTCTTCTGAGGCCTCACCAGCATTAGCAGAGAAAGACAGAAAAATCATGCTCTCTCTCTCTCTTTTTTTATTTATTTATTTTTTTAAGGACTTGCTTAATTAATCATGTAAAGCGGCCGGCTGTAAGACTGAAATAGTAAATGTTCCGCGGGATACACATAGGAGTGTGGCGGGCCGCGTGTGTGAATGATACATGTATGTAGATGTCAGTGATTAATTGTTATTATTATCATTATTATTATTATTATCGTTATTATTATTATTATTACTATTATTATTATTATTATTATTATTATTATTATTATTATCATTATTATTACTATTATTATCGTTATTATTATTATTATTATTATTATTATCATTATAATTATCATTATCATTATCATTATCATCATCATCATCATCATCATCATCATCATCATCATTACTATTATTATTATCATCATTGATATTATTATTATTATATTATCATTACTATCATCATTATCATTATTATCATTATTATTATCATGATGATGATGATTAAAATGTATCAATGAAAACTAAGTCCATCATTTCAGTATTTCATTCTGTTGTTGTTCTCCCTCTTTCCCGTTGTTATTTTTGTCATCGTGAGGTTTAACGCACCGCGAATGGAGGAAAAGAAGGAAAGGGGATGGAGAGAATTGGATAGAGAAGGAGAAAGAGAAGAAGAAAGGAAGGGAAGGACGGAAGGAGGGTACAAAAAATTGAAGAAAAGAGGGAAGAGAAGTAAAAGATAAAGAAGGAAGAAAAAGAACTGAGGGAGAGAGGATGAAGGGAAAAACGCCAAGGAAAGAAGGAGAGGGATGAGGACGAAAGACAGAAAAGAAGATAGGGGAAGAAATGAGGGAAAGATGTTTTGAAAACAAACTCTTAACAACATAACACGAGTCAGTTTTACTACAGAAAAACAAACAAACAAACACATAAGCATCTTGACCATAACCCACCCTCAAAAAAAAAAAAAAAAAAAAAAAAATCCCACTAGTCTTTCACATAACCTCACCAATGACCAATGACCTCGTGACCTCAACATGACCCCCCCCCTCCCACAGGAAGAAGCGGGCGGCAGCAGTATGGCGAGTGAGCTCAACCTACCGAACGTGGGCGGTGTTTTCGTCGTCCTCATCGGCGGGATGGGCCTGGCACTGGTCGTGGCACTCGGGGAGTTCGTCCTCTACTGCTGGGAGATCTCCAGGGAGGACGAGGTGCGTGCGGGGTGTGTGCGTGTTTGTGTGTGTATTATATAGAATATATTATATTATATATTATATATGTATATTATATATATATATATATATATATATATATATATATATATGTATATTATATATAAATATATATATGTATATATATGTATATATATATATATATATATATATATATATATATATATATATATATATATATATATATATATATATATATATATGTGTGTGTGTGTGTGTGTGTGTGTGTGTGTGTGTGTGTGTGTGTGTGAAAGAAATTGAGAAATTGAGAGGGAGATAGATAGATAGATAGATAAAGAGAGAGAGAGACAGAGAGATAGAAAGATAGATAGATAGATAGATAGAGAGAGAGAGAGAGAGAGAGAGAGAGAGAGAGAGAGGGGAGGAAGAGCTTCTTGTTCATAAAGTAATTTGAAGTGCGTGCTCTGCAGTAACAATATGAGTAATAAGACTCATCTTCATTACCTTGCTGGTGCTAATCTTAACCATTCTATTTCATTTCTTTCACAGAAATCGTTAATATCAGTCCTGAGTGAGGAGTTATGCTTCGTCTTCCAATGCAAAGGGTCAACGAAGCCCGTGAGGAAGAAAGCGGAATCAGAGACTGCGGCAGTGGACAACATGTATGGGTCTGACGTGTACAACTGCAGCGGCAGAAATCCACTTACCTGATTACCGGAAGTGGCGTCAGCCAATGACGTCACAGTCGACCATCACCCCGACCAATGGCCGATTCCTAGCTACGAGCCCCCACCCCCCTCACCCACCTGAATGCATCGACAGTCAACCAGAACACATCCATGCTCAGTCAGACCTCATCCACTGTCGCCAGTCAGGATTTCTCCTCTTCGCCCTACGTCACGCCGAACCGAAAGTCTTCCCTCTCGCCCACGGCAGACCCGAGCGAGGACCCGCCTCGAGGCCGCGGCGTCGGGCAGCGAAAGAGCTGGTAGCGGCGGGAAATCCGGAGACCGCCTGGTGCGTTGGCGGCTGGACTCGCCTTGCTTGCTGCGAGGAGCTGCGGACTTTGGGGTGTGAATTATACTTCATAGATCTGTGTATATTATGCATAAATACATACACACCTAGATACACATGTATGTACTATATGCATACACATTTTTTTTTATTGTATAAACTTCTAGGTCTTTCCCCTCGAACTTTTGGAAGAGTTCGAGAACCTAACTGGATCTGAGGCCTATAAGTTCCATTTTATATAGACACACTTTTTTGACTACTCATTTAGATAAGTTATGAAATAATCTACCAGACATGTTATCAGGTTTGTTTGATGTTACTGAAGTGTTGGTGCAGAAGTTCATACACTGTTTGGGAGATAAGTGTAAGGCGTTGTCTACAGTATCTTGTTTTTTTAATATATTTGAAATTACGATCAGTATTTTACACATAGAACTTTTTTCGCGTATGCTGTGGCGTAAGTTGTTAAATACGGCAAGTTGTGTATCGCGGTCACGTTTGAGAAATTCATCAATCTTGTAGTACCCAGTGCAACTAATATATTGCCTTGAAAGTGACCCGCAACATCGGATCTCGGGTTTTGGTGAACTCGTAATGAATCCGTACATATCAAAACTCGCTAAAACGTTGTTTTGAAGAAGAAAACGTGCATCACACCCTGATGTGCTATATTTCCTATGACCGTTATTTTACCATACCGCACATGGCATGGTAACATTTCCTTTTTCTGTGTTTTTGGAGGCATGAGCTTCAGAATTTACGCGAGTGAAATGCTAATTGCGTCTCCTACCATATCTATTAGCTAGCCCGAATTACACACGAACAGAACTTGCATACACGTACACCGTTTTTTCTTCTTTTTATTACATTCGACACAATTATGAAATTAGATGTGTGCACATGCTCTGAGAATGTAACTATTGGTTTAATTACAACATGGACTTGACAGTTATATTCATACCGAATTGCTATGCCTTCGTCTATATTATCGGTATTAGTAAAATAAACAAATAAATAAATAGATAAACAAAAAATAAAAGAAAATAAAACAAAGGATAAATTTTCGTTTATCAAAATACACACCATAACAAAGGCTTCTCTGAAAGGATGAAAACATTTTTTTTGTAAAATGATATATGGTAGAAGCCATTACAAATTGGCATTCTTAAGAGTACTTGGAAAGAGAGAAAAAATGAATAATGTTAAACAGATATGTATTGTTTCATCATGTATTCTTTTGGAATCAAATGCCATTTTTATCTTTGTCATTACGGAATCTCAATTTTGTGTGCGCGATAGATTATGTGGCAATGTGTTGATATTAGTGACACTAATTTTGTTCATTTCCTCCCATACCTCGCCAATGACTTGTTATTCATTTCTTACTGTTCATCATAATCATCAAATTCATTTCATGATAGGTGTCAACTTGATGGAAACTGCTTCATTTCATTTCCAAGGCCTTCCCTGCAGTTTGGAATCTACTATTGAAAAAATATTTTTTTCCGCACGTGTTAGGCTTGGTGACACCAGTGGGTTACGCCCCAATGATGCTGTAAATGATCACTACTTGTTTACGGTGTTCACTATCCATTGCTGTATGTTGTACATTGCTTTGAACGATGGTGTTGTCTAGAGTGATAATAACGATATTCTCTTCTTTCCCTTTTCTTATTCTTTGAGAGTCTTCCCCCATATGCAGTGGCTAATAACCCCTTCTTTCCTGGCCATTTATTACTCGAGTCTACAAGTGGAGATTCATTAGTTTATCCAGATCAGCTGTTCCTGTATTTCGGTATGGGAGGCACACGGCCAGCGCCAAGGGTACTCTGCAGTTCCCTGTGAGAAAACACAAGAGTATTTTGTTCGTGGTTCTCAGATTATGATTAAACTGGGAACCTGGAGCTGCAGAAGGAAGTTTGGTCCGAGAATGGATGGAAAACCCATTTGTTTTATTTCGTTCAGTCCTTTCCATCAAAAATCTTGAAACAAGGCTCTTGAGACAACTGAAACATAAATGTGTGTCTGGGTTCAGGAGGGCAAGTACCTGGGATTCGGTATGATGATTGCTTAATAAAAGGAAAACAGAAAGCTTCCTTCTATGGAAATTTGGAAGAAGCATTTGTTCTGTATTCAACTCCCACCGAAAATAGTTGTTTCTAAGAAAGTAACTTAGCTAAAACAACTTCCAATTCTTCATGAAAATGGATTAACATCTAAATCCGCAATTCTGACCTCAAATAATTCCACATAATATGAAGCCGATGTTTTCACTGTATAAAGTATCTTCTTATTCTTTCTTACCATTCGCACAATCATGAACTGGCATGCCCCCATCCTGACTTTGTCTTTCTTTCTACTTGATGGTAAAAGAAACTTGTCTCTAAATGGCTTGAAATCATTATTGTAAGTGTTTTTACCCGTCTGGATTGTTTTTTCTTCAGCCCTGTGTAAGTATTTCATGAAAAATAAAGTTCTTAAACCGAAAATATTTATTTTTCTCTTATCTGTCCCCAATTTTCCCTGAGAAACAGCTACGGAGAAAGTACACATAATTGAAACTAAAGCAAGATATATGATTATTTTTCTCTTTATTTCATGAGTGTTAAAAAAGGAAATCCAAACCAGATCTGTCCCGTGAAGGGGAGGGGGTAAATTTGACAAAATCACCATAAAAGTAATTACTTTATACTTTCTTTGTCTATTTATTGTGTGTTATTTTGCGTTTTCTTGATTAAGGCTTTTGCTAGACCTGGAGTGCCATCTACCTCTTATTTACTAATAGGCCTATATGAGAAAATGATGAAAACAAATCAGCAAAATGTTAATGAAATAACAAGATGTTTATGTAAATACTACCCTAGCTCTTTTAAAAAGAAAAGAGTAATAATTTGCAAAAGATTACTATTTTAACATACAATTATTTGCCTATATTACACAAGGGTATTCCTGTACATAATTTTTTTACTTTTCCATGGGTTCAACTAAATAAAATATCAGCCAAGACAGTGCTGAGCTGGAGCACACGCAATGGATAATATCTAGAAATTTCTTGCTTTTTTTAATGTTCTGCCCCACCTTTTTTGCTTTTTTTTGTTTTAATGTGCAATATTATGAAATGCATCATGTGAAAAGATTTAAAAAAAAATTAATAACATAATTATTATCTTGGCAAATTTTATCAGTTTGTGTCCCAAGGCAGGGGTGCCCTACATGTTAACAATCTTTTGATAGGATGTGGCTCACTGCAGTACTTTTGATAATTAAGAGAGTAAGTTTGTACATGTGAATGTATACAAAACCAGTTTTAATTTGATATCCGTTATCCCATTCCATATTTTCTCCCATTTCCTGTGTGATGGGAGAAATGGACTTTTTTTAATATCAACTTTTGGGGAATACCCAAAAGGAGTGGATAGTGCCACTGCAAAAAGAAAAGAAAAGAAAAGAAAAACTTATTTTTTTTCCATAGCTTACTTGTGTATAGATAACCCAATTTGTTACATATCAGGATCTAAGAAAAATGTTCATACAGACGAATATGGTCGTAATACAGTCATCACTTCAGAAAAAAAATGAAAGATCACAAAAATCATCTTTTTAAAATCACAAGAAAGACTGAATGAAAAACAAATTGGTCAGAGTTTGTCTTTCCAATGGCATATGGGCATATGAAATTGCTTCATCTGAAATTAAATTGATTCCTCATTAGAAGAGAGAGAATATAATAAATAATCTGCATTTATTTCCTCTTATTTTCTGCTATTGTGACTAAACATTCCAAATATCTTGAAAAATACTACCTGCATATCACAAAAAAAAGAAAAATTAAAACTTTTCTCCACATTTTCTTCTTTAAAATTGTGTATATCAATATTATGCATTTTGAAAGCATTTTTAAGGGAATAGCCAGCTTGGTAAACAAGTTACTTTCCTTTGGGATTTTTTCCTTAAGCTAACTGCCACAGATTTATGTTCTGTCCCCTGTAGTTTTTATTGAATTTTATTACATACAGATGGCTCCACATGTGCTCAGCCAGCAAGGAGTCTAACAGTAGGCCCTAGTGACCGATCCTGATTTCCCCATTGCTTAAATTGGCAGGAAAATGTGTTTTTCTTTTTAATACAGCATCGATACTGTTATCATCATTCTTGATATGGTTATTAAATTGTTATTAAAATCTTGGTAACATTTAAGACAATGAAATAATGCAAAAGACCCTTTCCAAAAGTCAAGGAAAAGAGTAAACAGATGAGGTATATAAGGCTAATAACTGACTTCTTGGTGACTAAGCACTTGTAGAACCATCTATTTGTAAATACAATAAAAGTGGGCATGGCATGTATTCTTGCCAACCATGCCACTTGGGTTAAGGTAAATGGCTCTTTCTTTTTTCACTTTTTTGGACATTTTTTGTACATTACTTTCTATAATAAAATGGGACTTATATTCATAAGAAAATTGCCATCAAGAACAATTTCACTGCCTTATCTGCAGTATGACCAGACTTTAAACTGAAACTCACTGAATTTTGTTCTCCCCTTCCCAAAAATTCTGGGCTTAAAAATATGCAATATCAGTACCATCACTGTACATATAATAGTGTTGTTTTTTGCAGTTATATCAATATTTATCCCCTTCACAAGATCCCTCAACAGCTTTAAAAACTTTAGGCCCTTGTCAAAGAAGCTCATATTACAATTTTATAAATGTATAAGCCTATGAACCCAGTCTCAACTCAGTGTTCATACTACCTACACATTTTGCTATTTCCATACAAAGTGATGGCTGAATGGTTAGCATTATGACAGGGATGAAAGTGGCATCCACCTGTTAATGTGTTTTGCCTTTGAGCACTTTAAATGCAAACAAATACTTCTGAGACATGACATGATGGTGAAGGTAGTCTTATTTTCCTATTTTTTTGTTATAACTGCCATCTGCAAATCTACAAAAATGTCAGCAGCCCAGCTTTAACAATTGTTTTTTTAAATTTTCAGAAAATAAATTAACCAAGATCTCTTTAGTATCATGAACTGCTTTGCTTGCAAGTTCAAACAGTTACTGAAAGGAAGACAACTCCAGTCTTGAACTGTTGCTGAGCTTGAACCCATTTGTTTTGACTCTACTGTTCCCCAAGCACGTGCATTCAGCATGACTCTATCATAATAGACACTAATTACATGATATAAAATAAACACAAAGCGTTCTTCATTACATATATTTGCAAATAATCTGCAATTGTATCAAATGCATGCTATTCACAGAAATGCATTGCTCAAACAGTAATCTGTGTAATATGCCAATGACAATCAGTCCCTTTTACATCAACATGGAATTAATCCAGAATATGAAATTTTAAAAATAATTTCTGAAATGTTCAATAAACTAAAATCACAAATATGCAAATTCTAGGCAACTTACCTTCAGTTTGGCTTAAAAGTTTTACTTAAATTGTTTTTATTAATAGTTAATTAAGTATAAAATAGTAAACTTAAATATTGGCTTCTTTAATAAAAGTAATACATATTGTCTATAAATGCTTTGCACCAACTACAATTCATAATTTTTATATTCCTTTATGGAATACATTCTGACTTTGTTACATAACAAAATCAAAACAACACAAAAAGTTTTGACCAGTATTTTTTTCTACTGACTAGATAAAAAAGTAAAATTTCTTATTGAGCTAACACAACCATTCAATTTTCAGACAGCACAACTTTTGAGCTTGTGGTACTTAATCAGATCTTGTTATAAAGCTTTACAATGTATAAAAGAAGAAATTATGAAAGATATAACAAAAGTAAAACAAGAAGGGAATGACTTTAGCAACACCAGGTAAATTACCTGAACATAAAAAATACTTGAAACTGATTTAGCTTGTGACAAAAAAATCATAATAATATATATATTTTTTATATACATACACACATATATATCATCTTTTAATATCAAAATACAACACTTCTGATCACATACAGACAAAAAAATCAAGCCTCCACTCAAGGCCCATTGATCTATCGATGTAGATTGCAATGCTATCAACCTCTCTGTTTCACATCTCACTCAGTAGCACTCTGAAATACTAAACATAAAGACCCCCACTCTAGGGCCTCTCCTTAGAAGACAGGGACTTCTGTAGGTGCTCCTGAATGCAACAATACCCCCAAACTTAGTCTCCCTTACAAAGCAGGAGCACTGCGGTCGTTGGTTGTGGACTTCTTCAGTTTGTTCTTCTTGAACGAACTGATGGACGAGAGTAAGGCAGTTCGCTCTTGGTTCTGACTTGGAGGAGGTGGCGGGGCTGTGCTTGGGAACGAGGCCACTGATGGAGGGGGAGGGGGAGGGGGAGGAGGTGGGGGAGGGGGAGGGCCTGCTGGTGACTGGGGGACATTGGAAGAGGAAGGGGGTTGTGGATTTGGAGGGGGAGGTGCTGGTGCTACCAGTGATGGTGAGAGACTCGTGTTCCCACTGGCGCTACCTGCAAAATAAGAGGACTCAATCATACATCAATAACTGTAATGGCAAAAGTTCATTTTATATCTAAAAGTGACAATATCTTTTCTTCAAAATATTTCATAGATAGGTGATGTTTACCAGCTTAAATAGTTGCAAAGTAACTATTTTTCTTAAAGGAAATATATCTTCCTCATAAACTATCTAAATCATTATAATAATTACTGTATTTAAGTATCTTTACCATCATCATTTTGTGTGTGTGTGTGTGTGTGTGTGTGTGTGTGTGTGTGTGTGTGTGTGTGTGTGTGTGTGTGTGTGTGTGTGTGTGTGTGTGTGTTGTATGTATGTATGTGTGTGTATGTATGTGTGTATGTTGTGTATGTATGTGTGTGTATGTATGTGTGTGTATGTATGTGTGTATGTATGTGTGTATGTATGTGTGTGTGTGTGTGTGTGTGTGTGTATGTATGTATGTATGTATGTATGTATGTATGTATGTATGTATGTATGTATGTGTATGTATGTATGTATGTATGTATGTATGTGTGTGTATGTATGTATGTATGTATGTATGGGTGTATGTGTGTGTGTGTGTGTGTGTGTGTGTGTGTGTGTGTGTGTGTGTGTGTGTGTGTGTGTGTGTGTGTGTGTATAAGTGCTTGTGCATTAGTTTCTGTGTCTACAGTGTGCTTGTTTTATGGTGTGAGCTAATCATTACTTGCAATATTTATTTTATTTTTAGGCAAGAAAGAACAAAATCAAAAAAGCTTTCTAGAACCACTAACAAGATACAAAGCCAGAGCCCTTCACCACTTTCAAAGAAAAGGAAGGCAGAAGAAGCTGCTTTCGTAATTATGTACAGTATTAAAAATCCCGGACAACTGAGATATTTGTATTTCTGCTCTATTTGGGGTTTTTAATCGCAGTAATCATATTTTTGCCTAATTCTTCATGTAATTGTATCACTAGAATTGTACATGTATAATTTCTTATGAAAAATCACATGGGAAAATTATGAGTTTTTGCATAAGGTGCTGTTCACATAAAAGTCTACAATAATAAACAATCATATGACACATCTGTGGCACCTTATGCCTTTCTTCTTCCAATTTCTTATACTTAGACAGACCTCAGGAGAGTTCATGACACTCTGGAAGATTTTTTTTTTCTAGGGGAAAAGGTATAATAAACACATCTGTGGCATCTTATTCCTATCTTTTTCCAGTTTCTTATACCTAGAGAGATGCTAAGGAGAGTTCATGACAATGCACTCTGGAAGATTTTTTTTTTCTAGGGGGCAAGGGTTGTATCTAGGACAAAGGATTACCTAGCTGCAGTAAAAGTATAACCTCATTATTGCAAGGTTAACATAAATTCAACAACTCCTTCCTGTATTGTGGGGAAAAAAGTTGCATAAAAAATGGTTTGTGGCAGATAAGAACAAAACCAAGATAAAGGTAAGATATGAAAACAGCAACAAATATCAGTAAAATTATACAGCAATGCTGAAATAAAGGAAGGTAAGTGAGAGAGACCAAAGCCTTTTTAACAGAAGAAATGCTGCAAAACCCATTTGACAGAAGAAACTGAAAAGATATGAAATGAAAGCTAATAAACCTACTATGTACAAAGCTTACAAAGCATAGAAAATCTAATACACTGTCATACTAACCATCTTGTGTTTCCTTGTTGGTCAACAGCTTGGAAGACAAATCATAATTGATTTACTGAAAAATCACAACACGTAACACATGATAGAATCACATCTCTTTTAGTTATCTTATCAAAATAATCACATATACTTACATCTTATTTCTGTCACCAGAGTGGGAATAAAATTAGAAGGACAAGAAAATCAGGAAAAATATGAATATTAATCCTTTTAACACAAAAATCATGTAAAGTACGATAAAAATATAATTTGCACACATTACGTATCTTATTTCAATGCGTACTTAACAACAACCTGATAAATCTAGAATATTCTTTTTTGAATGAGTGGAAAATTCATTAAAGTGATTAATACATACATTTTAATATTTCACGATTCACTTCCCATTTCCATTTACCCTCAAATTACAAATTTGACTCATCAATAAAAACTTGCCTTTAGCCTTACAGATAATGTCACGGTAACTAATTCACTGCTGACTAGAAAGAAATTATATGCATTTTGCTAATCCTCAGGTTTGGCTTTATTGTACAACTTATAAATATTAATGACATTTTTTATCATTAATTCCATGTCAAAATTATGATAAAGGAAAAGGAAAATTATAAAATTACCATTTACGTGAAAAATCAAACACAAAAACATAAATACAAAAAAAGATACTTACAGTGCATACATACAATAAACAGACATAAATGATGCTACACATCTGATACTCTGTTCCATTTCATTTCAAAATATTATATACAAGATGTAATAAGGAAGTTTTTGTATCTAATATTTTGCACTAAAAATCCAGAAAAGATAAAAATCACATACTGGTTATCCATTGAAAATAACATGATTATTGATTAGTGTTGCAAACCAATCATCCTGATTTAGACAACATTCCCTACCCTAGGAACTCATTACAGTTGTTTTCATAAGATAAATACTAAAAGAAAAAAAGAAAAGAAAAGAAAAAGTGCATACCTGATATCAGAGACATAAAAATATTTTTATGCAAAAAAATATATTATCTGGAAAATCATGTTATAAATATACATTTTGATGTTATTAGTTTTAATCCACTGCATCCAAAGACATTGTGAAGTGAATATATGATGCATAATAGAATGGAAGACTTAAGAAAAAGAATGAAAAGAAAAAAGAAAAAAAATTGGGGAGGGGAAGCTCAAAACTGACAAAATATATATACATATTTCACTTTCAAGAACTCATAGTCTTTCATGTTGCAGTCTCATATAAAACACCAGAGCGCCAGAAACTGTTCTAACTGCAACCAGAGATCATCCTCAGGCTTGAAGATATGCCTAATCTCTTTTGGCCGATCTTCAAGCCTCTCCTGCCTCTTACTTTCTTCCTTCTGACAAGTTCTTCCTTCCCATCATGAACACTTACACTCAGAGTAAGGATGGGGGAGGGTGTAAGGTGTCTTCTGGTAACCAATCAGAGATATTTCTAGTACAATAACTGTTTATATGAGACTGTAAAACAAAATTTACACATGCAACATTCACACAACTTAGGGCTACTGTACATTTGACCAAATCTTACTGACAGATTTATAAATACTACCCCAAGTTGAGCTGTGAGTAAACAGGAAAACTTTTGTATTTTTTTTGCTCTTCTTAATATGTTCTATCATTTCAGATAAAAGATTACATTAATTTTTCCCTGTAGGGGGTAGGGGGATATACATTTTACCTCTTATATTGGGCATATTACATGAACAATATAATCAAAACATGCAAGTCATTATAACACTTCAAACACAGAAATATATTATTTGCATTCACATACTGCCTGTTACTGAAATAACCAAAACATTTAATGAGTATTTTAAAATACTGTACTAATATTATCTTTTTTGTATCAAAGTCACTATATGTTTAAAGATGAAACAAGCATGCTGAATACATGGTATAAAAATGATGGCACTGCAGTGATAAGAGATGAGGTAACTTACCAGGACTAGGACTTGTGTCTTCTGATGATCTCTGGGAATCTGATATAATGCCATTTGTGTCAGCTTGTAAATGCTGAAATATAAAGCAAAAACTTCAAAAGGGTATTCAATATTCCTAAAAGTTAATGCTAAACCATTTAGTGTTGCTAAGTTTCAGTGCTTTATCCACAGTTTATTATGTTGTTTAAAATTGTTTACAGATCTATTACACTCAACCATTCACACCAAGTAACTGTAAACTGGGCACAAATGGGTGACAAGTAGTCAATTCAGCTCAAATGATTAATTTTTCATTTGCATTAGTTCCTAATGTGCTTCTCTGTACTGTATTTGTGCTAGTTGCTTTCCCCGAAAGGGGTTATTCC
>NC_051386.1:54240146-54245146 GCF_015228065.2 Penaeus monodon | reverse complement strand
GAAAGAAAAAAGTAAGAAGATAAAACAATCTCGATTCCCTGAACACATACAAAAAACACCCACTTACTCGACAAAGGAGGGCACTCTGGAGGAAATTCTGTGCATGTGTCTGTCGTCAGGCGCCTCTGGAAAATCATTTCGTACAACACATGGCCAAAGCTATAGACGTCAATGGCTTCGATTGAATTGATCTTGCGATGGTTGATCATGAATGGCCTTAATTGGGTGGGGAGACCGAACTACCTGATTCTCGAGTTCCAAGAGACGACAGACATTATTGTCTATCACTAGGTTTCCAGTGTGCAAGCTCCCTGTACAAAAAGAAAACGTATCATTGTTTTTGTCATAATTGTCATTCTAGCTGTATTCTAGTTGTATTCTCATTTTCACCATTTTTCACAAGGGTAAGAGTTTTACCCCATTAGTGCTGGGTATATGAACTATCCATTTTGTTTTCTCATGGATAACTTCTCAAGGGAATGGTCATAAAGGCATCAGTTACCAGGCACAATAACTAATACTATTATAATCACAATTAACATTACTATCATTAATATTACTATAGGTATTATCATCAAATTAATATAATTATACTGTTGTTAATGATAAAAATAGCAATAAAAAAACAGAAAATTTGGGAATAGTTAGCCTGTGACTCCTTGGTGACTAAGCAGGAGTGGGGCTATATGTATGTGTAAACAAAATTATGAAAATAAAATCACAAGGCATGTATATAGCATCAAAGGGTTAGGTATATCCCAGTTCTAGCTATGGATCTCTAGTGAGAGCTTGGTCAAAAGAGAAAAAATCTATGTTTATTGCATTTATAACATCTGCACAATGTTGGTCATATGGTGTTTATTAGTGTGTGCTAATGGTATTGAATAAGGGTTGCTTCCTATCCTATTTTTGATAATTGAAATACATGTAAATATTGCATTTATGTTGATGAGTAAGGTCTTAGCAAATCTGAATATCTAATAGTGTACCATAGAGTATATATATCATTCCACAATGACAATGCTGTCTAGTTTTGTGGAATGATGATCAATATGATAAATATTTTTAAATTAATATAAAACTACTGTATTATCAGCACTAAATAATATATAATCAGGATGGTTTACGACATTTTTAGCAAGAACAATGTTATGTTTGCAAACTACTCAGAATGATGTAGTCCACGTGTTTGAAACCAGTCAATGTGCATCAAAATCTACAAAATAGTATATCCATCCTTGGAGTCTGTGTGATATCAGGGATTTGTTGGGGATAAAAAGCTTATGCGATTATGTAAGACTGATAAGAATTATCTACATTATCTTGGGGGAAGGGACAGAGGTATCTTGTTTTTAAAATTAGGAGAGAGAATATAAATAATTTTTTTTCTTCACAGAATTAAATATCCCTACCATAATTTGCCAACAATATTAGATATCACAATTTGTGTTCTGCCTTGATTTTTATGAAAGGGATCCAACTATTTTAGAAAAAAATAATTATCTTCAGAATATAAATATATTCTCAAGTGTTAAACATTTAGCAAGTCCAATTTTTCACACACACCAGCTCAAAACTTCCTAATTCCAATGGTACAACCAACTTTATACAAATCAGACTAGCAAACATATTTCCAAATCTGTACATTTTCAGCATACAAGGAAATAACCCTTACCATGTCCTAACCCTTTTTCATGTAGGAATAAAAGAGCTTGTAAAATCTGTCTCCCATAGATGGCACACTCTCTCTGGGGGATAGGATTTAATCTTTCACCCGAGTACTTCATCAGGCAACTTCCTCGTGGCTTCACTTGGTGTATCTGATCTCGGACGGTTCCCTGCAGTAGGATTTGACATAAAATTCCTGTATAGTAATAATTAAGATAATAATTATTATGATAACAATAACGGTGATAATGGTATGTGCAATGATAATAATACTATCATTAACAGGAGAAATAAGAAAAAATAATGAAAATAATTAGAACAATAATGATAATGATGATGATTATGGTAATAATGACAATGATGATGATAAGAAATTGATGATGATGATGATGATGATGATAATAACAAAATAATAATAACAACATTACTGATAACATAGTGATAACAATAACAATTATAATAATAATGATAATGATAATGATAATGATAATTAATAATAAAAACAATAATAATTATTATTATCCTAATAACAATAATAATAATAAAGTCATTACAATAAGAACAACAACATCAATAATAACAACAATAATAAAATCATAAACATGACAGAAATGAACCTTTTCAGCATCTATGAAATTCCTCAAGCCAAAAGTGAAGAAGAAATAAGACATGACTGAGAAAATAAAACTAAAATAAATGACATCAGCTGGTTATTATCACAGACTTCCAATTAATTTTTTTTCTCCATTTTAAATCCAAGATGCAACACCTTACCTGAGGAAACCACGGTCGCACAACACACACACCAGTTTCTGTGGCCACACTGCTGACAGACGGAACAATGTATGGGTGCTGGAAAAATTTGAGGAAAGGCATGAATATAATAATGCTGGAGGTTACTATGAAATTCTCAATCTACCCATCTGTATGTTTTCTGTCTATTATTCGATATATTACTAGAGAATCTATCAATGGATTTATCAGTCTCAATCAATATATGACTTTATCAATCTCTGTCAATATATCTAACCATATAACTGCTTATCTATTTCTTGTGTAGCACTGAGATCAACACAATGACTTTGTTACCTGACACTGGACAAGTGCCGTGAGTGTTGCATGCATGTCTCGCAAGTTCATGGCTCTGTCGGGCCCAAAGGGAGCCCACCAGAGTATGTGCTGTGTCTTGGCATCTGCCAATGGGTGTGCCAGAAAGTATTCTTTACAAATGCGTGTTCCGATTCCCGGAAGGGCTTCTGTGGCCTCGTGGCTTCCTCCCGACCTGAGGACAATGTGCACATTCTGTCTCGCCTCCTCTGGAAATAACAGAAGGAATTTTGAATACCAGTAAAAAGTTATATTGTTTTATATTGTTATATAATGCAATCTCACAAGGGATTCATATAGAAACTGGTGACAAACCTTACCTTGAAAATTTCTAGAATATGACTTGGGATCTAAGAACTTTTTCACTGGTAATGATGAAGCTAGTAGTTCATTTGACAATATATTGTCAAGGTATTTCTGAAAGTCCAGTAATTGTCATAAAAATTCCAAACTATATTGAACTATCTGTTTGCCATTTTTTTATATGATTATAAAATTTATGTACAATAAGTGAGGATAACAGTACATCATTAGATGTACCATATATTTTGGAAATAAAATCAAAAGAAAAAAAAAAAGAAGACAACAAAAAGCAACACAAAAAATAACAAACATATCTCATCATACCCCCACCAACATGCTTACCTGTAGGGCCACTTTTCTCTCATTAATAAAGTCTCTATCCGTATTTCCAAAAACTTTCTTGGGAGGTAGCTGAGGTAGCACCATAGATCCAACCTTTAAGGATGACTGGAGTTGCGCAAAATCGGAATATCTGTGGCTTGTGGTCCATCTTGTGTCAATGTCTGGGGTACGCCAAACTTCTAAAACGTACTCCTGGAATCAAATGCACACAGAGAATTAAAATGTTAGTCCACAGTAACTGTTACTAAGAATGAGCATATTCATGAATGAATGTAGCCTCTAAAATGATTCCATAATGATAAATATAAAGAAATTATGCAGATGATAAAATGTACATAAAATGAAGAGATTTTAGATTAATTCACTTCTCATGGAAGAGAGAGAGAGAGAAAAAGAAAGAAAGAAAGAAAGAAAGAAAAACTACTGATAAACAAAATAGCTAGAGTTAAAGAAAAAAAAGACAAAATATTACATAGTCTGATAAAATACATTTATATATACATATAATACATACTTACACACACACACATGCATGCACATATGCACACACACACACACACACACACACACACACACACACACACACACACACACACACACACACACACACACACACACATATGTATGTGTATGTATATATAAATATATATAAATATATATAATATATATATATATATATATAATATATATATATAATAATATAATATATACATTTTTGTTTTATATATACATATATAAATACACACACACACACATATATATATATATATATATATATATATATATATATATATATATATATATATATATATATATATATATATATATGCATATATATATATATATATATATATATATATATATATATACACCTCTTCAGCATGTAAGCTCTAGTAAATGTGGTGTTCAAATTTGTTTTCTACTCAAAGATTTTGCTCTATCTATTTGTTTAACCCAGTTTTTGTAAGCTGCGCTTTTTGCTGCTACCTTCAATCTTTGATACCTCATGTATCCCACAAGCTTTTAATATAATGTCATGTGATTTTACCTCATAAAAAACAAATCTAATATTATAAACATATGCCCATATTTAGAACCACAATACACAGAAGCATACATACAAGAGAGCTTCATTACGAGGCAAAAAATAACCATCGGGAGCTCACATGATCAAGGACAGTTCCCAAATTCAATGAATCTAATATCTATTATCACATAGGTTTTAATCTATTCTAATTCCTTCTAGATGTGCTTTGTGTCCCTGTGTCTGGCAAGTATAGGGTTACATGTTTTAACAGCCCAAAATATTAATTAGTTATGTTTGAACTATTACCAATCAATGAACTTATTCTATGTATGACATATTTATTCACCAATGGAACTAGTAGAATGGTGTGTACAAAAAAAGCAGTATAGGCAAATAAGCAAATCCAAAGAGGAAACATATTCCATTCATGTTTTTTTCCTGTACACTCAAGCCATGCAGTTTCTTTCCTAATATACTCGAAGTTGTACAGTCTTTTCCTTGTATACAAAGACAACAACTATCAGAAGAAAATCACAATCTGAATACAGACATT
>NC_051386.1:54220629-54225629 GCF_015228065.2 Penaeus monodon | reverse complement strand
AAGTAAAGCATTCGAACATCGTATTTATAGGCCTTTGATCCCCTTCCCGCCAACACAATCTAACAAGACTTTGGTAGTAGTCGATCATTTAAAGATTTTAAACCTTTTAAGTAGAATGTGAGATATTGGTCAAAGAAGTTAAACGACCAAGGTTCATTTCATGGCAAGTTTAAGTGAGGAAAGTTAGGCAATTTTGGTGACAAAGTTTGGCGAATGATGTAGACTTATATGGCGGACGTTTCGACAGTGACATTTTGGCCGGAAGATGTGACTGGTTCCGTCGAGGTCAAATTACTGTTCACCGTTTTTTTTCCGCGTTAAATTTAGACGATGGCAAGGAAAAAAGGTAAAAAAAAAAATCAAAGAAAACAACGAAAGAGAGAGAGAAAGAAAGAGAGAAAGAGAGAAAGAAAATATACAATGCGACTCCTGGACATTATGGCTGGGGACCGGCCGGGGGGTAATAATGTACAAGAGCTCGACATAAAATACTTGGTGAGAGGCAGTTGTCTCTTGCTGGCTGGCATTTCATCATTTTCATGACTTCGCAACGTTGACTGTATGACACAAAGCTGGTGGGAGGGGTGTGCTGTCACTGCACGTAGGACAATATATGTTGTTCACACACACACACACACACACACATGTATATATATATATATATATATATATATATATATATATATATATATATATATATATATATATATATATATATATATATAATAAGGCCGCGGTGGTCGAGTGGTTAGAGCGTCGGACTCAAGACTGTCACAACGGCATTCTGAGTTCGAGGGTTCGAGTCACAGGCCTGTGCGTTGTTCCCTTGGGCAAGGTACTTCACCTTGATTGCCTGTCTAGCCGCTGGGTGGGCAAGCCAGCCCAAGTCAATGCCGGGTAAATAGAGATGGTGACTCGTTAAAAAACACCGAGCGGAAGGCAACGGCAAACCGCCTCTCTAAATTGCCAAGAAAATCATGGAACTCCATGTTCGCCAAGGCCGCGGTGGCCGAGTGGTTAGAGCATCGAACTCAAGACTGCCACGACGGCAATCTGAGTTCGAGGGTTCGAGTCACCGACCGGCGCGTTGTTCCCTTGGGCAAGGAACTTCATCACCTAGCTACTGGGTGGCCAAGCCAGCCCAAGTCAAAGCTGGTCCCAAGCCCGGATAAAACAGAGAGAATGATTACCTAAAAAGGTACCACCGGCACTCTCCGTGGAAAGGAACTGGGGACCCTACCACGTACTCACTCCACTATCATCACAACATGAAAACTACAATTAAATATCATGCTTTGACCACGGCGGCTCAAACATGAACCTACCGAAAAAAAAGAAAAAAAAATGTGTGTGTGTGTGTGTGTGTGTGTGTGTGTGTGTGTGTGTGTGTGTGTGTGTGTGTGTGTGTGTGTGTGTGTGTGTGTGTGTGTGTGTGTGTGTGTGTTGTGTGTGTTTGTGTGTGTGTGTGTGTGTGTGTGTGTGTGTGTGTGTGTGTGTGTGTGTGTGTGTGTGTGTGTGTGTGTTGCGTGCGTGTGCGTAAGTGAATAATTAAAGGTGTACACACACACACACAGACATATGTATATATATACACATATACATGCACACATACACATACATATATATAAATATATACATATATATATGTGTATATATATATATATATATATATATATATATATATATATATATATATATATATATATGTTTATGTGTGTGTGTGTATTTGTATATTGGGCTTAATTCCATACATGTACACGTGTCTATGCACATGCGTCTTTCTGTCTATGCATGGTAACGTGTGAATGAATATGATAATTAAGTTAGAAATGAGAAAGAACAAAGGGAGATTAAGAGAAATCTAAAGAACAAATGCGTGGTCTGAGTGAGTACCCGAAAAGGGAGAAAAAGGTGGGAAAAAACGTAACGAAATTTGTCTCGTACTCACCCAATAAACCACAAAAGGTCAAGATTTCGAAATCAATAGAACGGTCTTCCTATCTACGCCGAACACTCGTCTTCCATATTTTTTTTTTCCTTTTTTATATATCCTTGTAATCCACATCCTCTCCTCTTCCCCCCCCCCCTTTCTCCTCTCTTTATCCTCTCCCTCTCCTTTCTCTCTCTCTCCTACACTTTCTAGCCTCTTATCCTATTCCTCCCACCGAGTGGACAAACTCTCTTCTCGCTCCCTTCCTTTCTTCCTCTCTTATCTCTTCCTATCTCCCCCCCCTCCCCCCTCCTCTCCTCCCTCTCTCCCCCTTCCCCTTCCTCCCCATACCCTCTCTTTCCCCCTCTCCCCGCTCCCCCACATACATCTCTGTGAGTTATTGTGCTTCTGTTGTGTTCATGTTCATCCGTGTATTGTCGACAGTGATTGTGTTGTTATTAAATTTATTGTTAGTTTGGTATCCCGCTGAGATAGGCCTATGTACAATCCAATTATTTTACACAATTTGTTGGATGAAAGTTCATTTCTTGACAATTTCCACATGTTTAGCTCAGGAATTTGATAGGTGGTGTGAGGTTTTCAACCCCCTCCCCCCTCCGACCACACCCATCACCTATCCCACCTCCTTCTTTGCCCCGATCCTTCTATCTCTCTCATACCCTTCTTCGCCCCCTCTTCCTGTCTCCTCGCTTTTCCCTTCTCTCTACTTTCACGGTAGTTTCACCCTCTTTTACGCGTTTTCCTCGCTTGTTCTACCTTTTATCTCTATCCCTATACTATTTTGCCTCCACCCTAACCCTATCTTGTCGCATTTCCCCTCTTACCCCTCTTATTCGCACCCTCTTCTTGTTCCTTCGCTTTTTCACTTCCTTCTACTTCTTTGCTAATTTCCCCCTTTTCCATTCCTTTTTCCCGGTTGCCCTACCTTCTACCATTCACCCTATCCTCTCCTGCTCCCATCCTACCCCCATCCTAACAAGCATCCCACCGTAATCCACAGGGCGAGTCGAGCACAGCCGGACCACTTCCCTCTGCCAGCCTCATTTCTACCCTTATTTTTATCTCTGTTTTATGCTGGCTTTATTTACATGTGATTGTACATTTTCAAATAAAATTTCCATTGAAAAATGTGCGGATAACGGGGACATCTACATCTACTGCGAGTGCATATTTCTTTTACTTTTTTTTAATCCTTTGCATTTTAAGTTCGTCTTATTTTTGTAATGTTTCTTTTTACTTAATTATCCTTTAATCTCTCTTTTACAGCGAGATGATTTTATGATTTTTATCCACGATTCACAACAGAATGTTTTATGTTTTTTTATTTTATGATAGTTGTAATTTTCTTATTGAATTTGTTGAGTGTTTTAGTGATTTCATTTATGGTTTTATCTTTTGTATACTTTCTTTTATTATAACATTTCCTATTTACTAATTTGTTATATTTATGTGCTACGCTTCCGCCCGCAGGTTTTAATATAACCCCCCACGTTCTTGCTAAATAAAGGAAGTGGATACTCTTGAGTGTGTTGTGACTCTACCCTTCTGGATTTACACCGTGGACGCTGGAAACAAGGTTGTACTGCCCCTTTTTACTTGCCTAGGTGTGTCTATGCTGTACTTTTTTATTCTTATACATTACGTTTTACTGTGAACCATGTGTGCTCTTTTGGCTTCTACTTTTTACTTTGAATTTTACTTACTTTTATCTTGTTCTTTAACTCGTTACTTTTAGTCATGCTTTACCCTTTTACTCGTCATTTGCTTTTACTTCAGCTTTTGCTTCCTACGGCTTTTCTGTCTACTTTTACGATCTTTTGCTTTTTCCTCATTTTAGCTTTTAAGTATTTTAACTTGGATTTTTTTTTTACTATTCTTAAGCCCTTCCGGCATCTGGCCTTTGGCATTTGTCACTATTACGTATATACTTGTTTTTCATTGGTGTCTTCTGCACGGTTCTTTTTGTTCATTTTAGGACTTTGTATTTTATTCATCATGTATCTTCGTATTGGCCACGCTCCTGGTAGGCCTGCATCACCGGGGATAGTTGGCTTGTGAGGTCATGTGGGTTCTGAGCCTTCAGGTCGGTTCCCTCACCCCCCTTTTCGAGGAACGAACAGGTCCCCCTCATTTTCTTTTTTCTTATTTTTTACGGGTGGGCCTCATTTGGATTTCTCATTCACATAACCTTACCGTTAAATGTTATAAGTCATTTGTAGGATTTTTTTTTAAAAAGGAAGGACGAATTCACTATCTGATTATTTCTATATCCAAAAATCTTCTTTCTCCTTTTTAGGACACATCTCTCGTTTTCTTCTTTACTGGTCTTCCCACATTTTCCAAAATATCTATCCATTTACTTGTTTATATTTGGGTCTCGGCAGGAATATCCCGATTGCATTTTCGCATTCACGTAAACCGAATTCATTTAAAGTTACGGGAGTCATGCGGATTCCTGAAACGTTTGAAACACCGCTAACGTTTTCCTGCGTTCCCCTGAAGTCTGTAAATCACGACAGGACTTCGCCAAACTTCGAACGTTATTTACTGTGGTGGTGACAGGGGTTCATTTAGTTGTTACAGTTGTATTTGTAGTTCTCCCTTTTTGCAGGTTCAGTGATTTTCTTTTTTTCTTTCCTTTCTTTTCCTTTCTGAAGTGTGTAAGCAAATATTTTCCAGGAGGCGAGTAAATAAATACTTTTTTACTTTCCCGTAACGTACGCTAATCTAGAATAAGTTTACAACGAACCATTTCCCGTGAGTTGTATTGTATTACTGATATCGTATCCATTTCTGTATGTTTATGGACAAGACTTCCAACTGCAGTATTTATCTCTTTTTTCGTAAAAAAAAAAACACAAAAAAACATTCGTTTCTAAACTTTCGAAACAACTGCCAAGCTTGTACGAAGAAAGCGTTTTACTTTGCCTTATTCCTTTGTCAAGAAGTTTTGTTTTTTCTCATTAGAAAATATTTGTCGGGATGTATAATAAAGCTCTTTTGTTTCTCTGAGATTCCGTCTGCTTTTTCTCTTCTGGTTGTTTTTCTT
>NC_051386.1:54213129-54215629 GCF_015228065.2 Penaeus monodon | reverse complement strand
TGTCGCTCTCTCTTTCCACAAGCATCTCTGATCATCTTTCATGCATGATGCAGAAGCGCCTGGGTCGGTGCATGCGCTTGAGCCATAAAGAACCGAGATTGTATCGACCGCTCCGTACGCCATCGCACCATCAATAGGGAATGGCTTGGTAGACTATGCATTCTCCGTCCCGAATTCAGCCCTGAGCATTCCTCCCCCCTCTTGGAAAATGTGGAAGTGGAGGACCCGTATTTAGATGTCGTAGAAATGGGAGAGGAAAGTAAAGGATGGGATGTATGGAAAGAGATAGAGGATTAGTATTTAGAATTCGTAGAAAAGGGAGAAGGAAGATAAGATTGAGAAGATGAATTAAGAGAGAAAAAAAAAATTGTAAGAAAAAAGAAAAGTGATTAAAAAATAATATATACGTCATAGAAAATGGTAAAGAAAAGAGAAAACGGGAAGACGAATTAGGAAAAAAAAAACAAACAAACGGCCATATGAGTCAAGACAATATAATGCATTTAGATATATATTAAAAAACAGAAAAAAAGGAAAAAAGAAAAACAAGATACATCAAGATAATACAATCCCGGGCAAAAAGAAGAAGCATTTGCAAGCACCTAATGACAGACCATTAGCTGGAACAATAGCAAGGCGAGCTATTTCATTGTTGACTCACTCGTACTAACTTGATTACTAAAATGAAATAAGGTGGACAACGACGGCGAGGGACACTCTCCGCGAGCACAGGTAATGGAACCTTTTCAAAAACAAGTATAAATTTTCCCCAGGAGAGGGAGGCAAGAATAGGAGGAAAGGGGAGGGGGAGGCGGGGAAGGGAATTGGAACACGCAGAGAATTAGAGTAGGAAAAACAGAGCTAAAACAATACCCTGTTCGTTTTCCAAGAGGCCACTGGATGCATCCGGATGCTTCTGGATGCTTCTGGATTCACTGCAAGAACGAGGGTTCCGAGGTTTTACATAAAGAATGGTTCGGTAGCAGTTGTTTCTGCGAACTACATAGTAACTGCAATTTTACTTTTGTTTACGTCTTTTCGCTGTTTATAAGCCTTTTGAAAACGAGTTTCAGAGTTTGCTTGCTCCATACTCCTTTTGTTTTCTTAAAATCCTTCATTTGTTCATTTATCAGTTCAGTTATTTATTCATCAACTATTTGATATTGCATCCTTTATCTTCTCAACATCTTCAGTATCTATTATCAATTTATTGTCAATTTATAAATCTACTGAATTATCTAGTCATCAACCTAATACATATATCATACATCTATCAGTTTATTAATGTATGCTTGCATACATATTATTTGGTATATTTTAAGCATTGATAATGATAATGACAACAACAACAACAAAACAAAACAATAATAACAACAACAACAACAACAAGAATAACAGTAATAATAATAATAATAGTAATAATAATAATAATAATGATGATGATGATGATAATTATTACTATTAGGATAATAATGATGATATTGAATAATAATGATAATGATAATAATAATATTATAATAATAATAATGATGATTATTATTACTATTGTTGTTGTTATTATTATTATCATTATTATTATTATTATTACTAGTATTATTATTGTTACTATTATTATTGTTGTTGCTGTTGTTGTTATTATTGTTTTTTGTTGTTGTTGTGGTCATTATAACAACAATAATAATAACAATAATAACAATAGTAATAATTGTAATGGTTATAATAACGACAGTGATAATGATGTTGTTATTATGATGTTGATAATAATGATAATGATAATAACAATAATAATAATAATGGTGATAATGAAAATAATAATAACGATGATAATAATGGTAATTATAATAAAACAAAAACAACAACACTAATAATGATAATGATGATGATGATGATGATAATTATAGTATTAATAATAATAGCAATAATGAAGATAACAGTAATAATTAACAACAATAATAATAATAATACTACTGATAGTGATAATAATTCTAATGATAATGATAATTGAGATGATGATATTAGTTATCATAATGATAAAATGATAATAATATTAATAATAATGACAATGATGTTAATCAAAATAATAGTGATAACAACAATAGTGGTAATTATGCTAGAAAGTAATAATGATGATGATGGTGATGATGATGATGATGATTATAACAATAATAAAAATATTATCAATAATCAACTAGTGATAACGATGATGACAATAATGATAATTATAATAATTATAATCATGATTATAGTGATAATGGTAACGACAACAACAACAACATTAATAATGACAATAAGAATGACAATTATGATAAAAGAAATAATGAAAATAATGATGATGCTAAGGAAATAATAATGATGCTGAGAATAACAATAATGATAATAATAATGATAATAATAATAATAATAATAATAATAATGATAATAATAATAATAATAATGATAATAATAATAATGGTAATGATAATACCAATGATAAGAATGACAGCAACAATAGTTACAAAAA
>NC_051386.1:54203129-54205629 GCF_015228065.2 Penaeus monodon | reverse complement strand
TGTATCAAATGTTAGGTGACTTTCCCTGAATATCCGTAATATGAGGTACTTGTGTATGTACGTATGTATGTATGTATGTATGTATGTATGTATGTATGTATGTATGTATGTATGTATGTATAAGTATATGTACATGTATGTGCGTATGTATGTGTATGTATGTGTGAATGTGCATGTGAAAGTGTTTGTATATATATCTACACACACGCATATAAATATGCGTATATATACACACATGTATATATATATATATATATATATATATATATATATATATATATATATATATATATATATATATATATATATATATATATATATATATATATATATATGTACATACATACACACACACACACACACACACACACCACACACACACACACACACACACACACACACACACACACACACACTATATATATATATATATATATATATATATATATATATATATATATATATATATATAGACACACATCTATCTATATATATACACACAGACTTGTGTGTGCATGTGTGTGTGTGTGTTATATCTATATAATATATCATATCTCTTTATCTCTCTATCTATCTATCTATATATCTAGCAATCTAACTATCTATCTATATATCTACATCTATATCTATCTATCTCTACACACACACACGCTAATCTGCCTATCTATATATCTATCCATCTATTTAACCACACACAACCACACACACACACACACACACACACACACACACACACACACACACACACACACACGTCATGCTTTTAATCATCCATTAGGGAACTGTTTATCCATGAAATGCTCTTCCTAGGGATAAACTATGCATACACGTACAGGAGAACTGCATTACCACACACACATTACTCAGGCAGTGACCCAAAGTTCAACATAATGCCACTTTTGATAGCGACATATGCATTAATCCTGTGATGTGTGTTATTCATTGTTCACTGGGGTGTTCAGTAATGTTCGAAGGTCAAAAGAAAGGTAGTTTATTTAAATATCAGTGTTCATTTTGGATTGAGATGTCTTTTATAGATTCTCCGAGTAACTGTTTCTGCCTTCGAAAATTCAGCTAGCCGATTTTATGGAGAGTTCTGATGTTTTGTTATAATTACAACTATTAGGATGTATTAGATAAGGGTTTTCAAAATCTCGCGTATATAAGATATCCCTATACCCCCTGGTCACCTATACTTTTACTTATACTACATGGAAAAAAGAAAGAAAAAAAGAAAGAAAGAAAAGAAAAAGAAATACGTATTTCTGACGAAGATATATTCGAAACATCTCTTGCACTGTGAAGATATTAATTTTCATTCACACATCTACAAAAGGAAGAAAGAGAGAGAAAAAATAACTATACAGTAATATCACTGTCTTTCGCGATAGTGCAAGAGAGTCTCTCAACTCGGGTTCCTTCTCTGCAACAGGAAAATTTCTTGAAACCCATCCAAGCCCATTCATAGTAAAGTTGCATAAAATTGTTAACGTAGCATGGTCCTCCCCTTTGACCTCAGTGAATACGAATATAAACTCTTGAGGTTTCAGTAAAAAAGCCTCTTATTCTTTAAGCGATGGCGGTAATAAGGTCTACTTAGCTTTCGACAAAGTTTTTCTAATGTGCTTTTTACAGTGTCTTTCAAGAATATTTATTTTTCATCCTTCGTGTGGTATATATATCCTATGGCAATACTTTTTTTTGTCTTTTTCCTTCGGCAAGTTATATTAATGTAGAAATTGAAAATTGTTTGAGTCTTTTATATGGAAAATGATAAAAAAAGAGGAAAAAAGTAATGATTACAGTGATAATTAACAATAATGTTAGCAATAATGGTGAGGGTGATGGTATCAATGCTAAAGGAAAATAATGATTATGGTGATAATGATAATAGTAATGGTTATGATAATTATGATAATGATAATATTAACGGTAATGGTAATGATACTTATGATATCAATAATATTTATTATGGTAATGAGAATCCCCACTCCAACTGAAGCAACTACAGTAGTATAACGATAACAGCAACAGGCATAGCAACAACAGCTGAGGCAACAACATAAGTAGCAATAACAGGAATAACAATATCATTACTTGAAGTCGACAATAACAATAACATAAGCAACATCAACAATAGGAAAAGGAACAGTACCATCACCATTCCCCGGCTACCAGTAACATCGGTTCCTTCGATTTCAATAGCCTATCCAACTCCGTACTCTAACCCCTCCCTTCCTACTCCCCCTCCCCCTTCCCTCCCACAACAGAAACCCTTCACCCACCCAAATCCACTTCTTCTCCCCTCTCTTAACTTCACTTCCTCTCCCCTCTCCCAACTCCACTTCCCCTCCCCCTCACAGCCGCATCTCCTCTCCCCTTCCTCCCCCCTCAGCCTCCCCTCTCATGTCTCCCCTTCCTCCCCTCACAGCCTCCCCTCTTCCCTTCCTGACCTCACTTAACACCTGCCACTGATCTCTCACTCGGGATTTCGGTAGTG
>NC_051386.1:54185883-54195883 GCF_015228065.2 Penaeus monodon | reverse complement strand
GAAAGAGGACAGGGACGAAAGAAGAGGGGACTGGGAGGCGTCAGGGGGGCGAGGGGAGAAGGGAGAGGGGTAAGGGGAGAGGTGAGGAGAAAAGGGAGAAAGTTAAGAGTAGAGAGGGAGAGACCCGTGAAGGAAACAGAAGGGGGATAGGATAGAAGAAAAAAAAGGAATGGAAAAATTGAGGGGAAAAAGGAGAGACGAGAAAGAGAGAGAGGAGAGAGGAGAGCGGATAGGGGAAAGGAAGAGACGAGAGATGAGAGAGGAGAGAGTAGAGAGGAGAGAGGAGGATGAAAAGGGGAAAAGGGGCAGACAAGAAATGAGAGAGAACTGGAGAGAGGGAGAAAAGGAAAGATAAGAAATGAGAGAGGAGAGAGGAGAGAAGAAAGCGGAAAGGGGAAAAAAGAAGAGAAATAAGAGAGAAGAGCGAAGAGAGAAAAACGTAGAGGGGAGAAGAGAGAGGAAAGCTAAAGGGAAAAGGAAGAGAACGAAAAATGAGAGAAGAAAGCGGAGAGAAGAGAACGAAAACCGCAGAAACGAGAAAGGGAAATAAGAGAAGAGATAAAATAGCGAAAAGGAGATATAAAACGAAGAAAAGAGAAACGGAAGAGAAGAGAAGAGGCAGAATGGCAAAAGAGAGAGAAACAAAAAAAAAAACAAAAAAAAAAAAACAGATAAACGTAAAATGAAAGAAGAGACCAGACAAAGGAAAATTTAGAGGGGAGAAGGGAGAGAGAGAGAGAGAGAGACAGAGAGAGAGAGAGAGAGAGAGAGAGAGAGAGAGAGAGAGAGAGAGAGAGAGAGAGAGAGAGAGAGAGAGAGAGAGAGAGAGAGAGAGAGAGAGACAGAGAGAGACAGAGAAGAGAGAGAGAGACAGAGAGAGAGAAAGAGACAGACAGACAGAGACAGAGAGAGAGAGAGAGGAAAGGAACCGAGCCGACCGCGATGTTTTGAAAAGCATCGAGCGCAAGGGGAAATGGGAGTCAACACGAGCCAGATTGTGACCCCAATATAAAGATGCCGCTCCTCTCGCTAGGCCTAAGCCACGCCACTTCTCCTAGGCTGGATGCTGCGTTATGATTTTATGAAAAAAGTTTCTGTGGCATGTATTCATTTGATTATCAAGTTCAGATGCGTTATACATATGATTATTGTTATTATCATCATCCTTATTTTAATCATTATTGTTATTATTATCATGGTTATTACTGGTATCGTTATAATGGACATTGTTATTATTACTATCATCATCACTTTCATCATCATCATCATAACAATAATATACCAATAATAATAATAACAACAACACAACTACAACAATACTACTACTACTACTACTACTACTATTACTTATTATTAATATTATTATTATTATTATTATTAATAGTATAATAATAATAATAATAATAATAATAATAATAATAATAATAATAATAATAATAATGATAATGATAATAATAATAATAATAATAATAATAATTATTATTAGTAGTAGTAATATCATTGTTATCACTATTATCATTATCATTATAATAACTATTATTGCTATAAGTTTCATTACTACTATTACTACTACTACTGCTAGTGCTACTACTATTATCATTATTATTATTATTATCATTATTAACATTATTATTATTATTATTATTGTTTTTATTATTATTATTATTATTATTAGTTAGTAGTAGTAGTAGTAGTAGTAATAGTATTACTATTATTATTATTATTATTATTATTACTAGTAGTAGTAGTAGTAGTATCAATGTTATTATTGCTATCATTATAATTATTATTATTGTTACTATTACTGTTATTTTTGTTATCATTGTCAATATTATTATTATTATTATTATTATTATTATTATTATTATTATTATTATTATTATTATTATTATTATTATTATCATTATGATAGTAAAATAATAATAATAATAATAATAATAATAATAATAATAATAATAATTATTATTATTATAATTATTATTGTTATTATTATTATCATTATTATTATTATTGTTGTTGTTGTTGTTGTTGTTGTTATTGTTATCATTATTATTACTAATATTACTATTATTATCATCATCATTATTATTATTATCATTATTATCAATACTATTATTATTATTGCTATGTAATTATTGTTATCATTATTGTTATGTTTATTATTATTATGATTATAACTATTATAATAATAGTAATAGTGATAATAATAATAATAAAATATAATAATAATAATAATAATAATAATAATAATAATAATAATAATAATAGAATAATAATAATAATAATAATAATGATGATGATGATTATTATTATTATTATAGTTATCATTATTATTATCATCATCCTATCATTAACATTATTGTTATTATTATTTTTTCATTATCATTATTATCATCATCATCATTAACATTACTGTTATTATTATTTTTGTCATTATCATTATTATCATTATAGACATACATACATACATACATACATCGTGCGTATGCGCAAGTGTTTGTGTGTGTACTTATATGTATGCATATATACATCCTATTTATCTTTATGTCTATTATTCTATGTCTGTCTGTCTATATGACCCTTGTGTAAGAGCCGGAATGATGGGCCCTACAAGAGTATGGTAGGTGGCGAGCTTAGGGTGTAAGGTAGACAACCAATATGTCTAGACTCCTTTATTATATTGTATGATGGAGTACGGCTGCGCCGAGGAACGAGGTGTTGCTCTTCGGCTCCCCGCAGGGAGTCTGCCTGTCATCTCCTACAGTGGTCTACAGATGGGCATAGATCACGTGCTTAACATATGACAATCACTGGTGATGAAAGATAGTGTTACAACAATGCATAGTCTCTTGTGGAAGGGGATAGACAATGCAACATTGGAATGTCTAGTGTGGCAACGAGAGACGAATAAACAGGTAAAGCAATGGACATACCTATATGTCTGTGTGTCTGTGGGAATATAGGCACGTGACAATACATAAGATTATACAAGTCATGTAGAATATAACAACAAATAAATAGAATAACATTGGCATACATGTTTCAGTAACATCACATATATGTGTGTGTTGTGTGTGTGTGTGTGTGTGTGTGTGTGTGTGTGTGTGGTGTGTGGTGTGTGGTGTGGTGTTGGTGTGTGTGTGTGTGTGTGTGTGTGTGTGTGTGTGTGTGTGTGTGTGTGTGTGTGTGTGTGTGTGTGTGTGTGTGTGTGTGTGTGTTGTGTTTGTGTGTGTGTGTGTATGTGTTGATGTTTGTATGCGTGTGTGTGTTTATGTTCACTAATTCTGCTATTTCTGTTCACTTCTGTTACCATTATTATCATAACTATTAATTTTAATATCCTTAATGTTATTCTTATCACCATGATTATTATTATTATTATTATTATTATTATTATTATTATTATTATTATTATTATTATTATTATTATTATTATTATTATTATTATTATTATTATTATTATTATTATTATTATTATTATTATTTTTATTATTATCATTTCTATTATTATTGTTTTTAATAATCGTGAACATTATTACCTTTTTCACTGCTATAAGCTACCTCATCTCTCCCTTTTTCATTTTCCTCCTTTTACCCCCTCGCTCGATTTTCCTTTTCCTCTCTTTCTCCAGTTTTCCTTTCTCGCTCTGCCTCATCTTCTCACTCCCACTTCTCTTTTTCCTCTTAACCTCCCCCACCTCCTTTGATCTCTTTGCTCTTTTCCTTCTCCCTCCCTCTCTCTCTTCATATATATATATATATATATATATATATATATATATATATATATGTATATATATATATAGATAGATAGATAGATAGATAGATAGATAGATAGATGTAGATATGTGTGTGTGTGTGTGTGTGTGTGTGTGTGGTGTGTGTGTGTGTGTGTGTGTTGTGTGTGTGTCTGTGTGTGTGTGTGTGTGTGTGTGTGTGTTTGTGTGGATAAATCCCTAGTCTTTTTCAGTGGCACGAATTTGGCTTTTATACAGTTCAGCCATGATTGCAACATAATCACTGCCACGTTAATATAATTACAACAACGTTTACATGCATGCCAGTATCACTTTTTTTCTACCGATTGAACCATAGTTTACTGTTTTTAATCATAAATCACGATTAAAATTACAGTGATATCCTGTGGTATGAACAGGAAAAAAAATGAACTGGCTTTATGATTGCGAAATGGTGGTTTTCACAGTCATAATTTCACTGACCAATGGTATTTACGTCAACAATAAAGGTGAAATGTCACTGTTATTATAAGTTTCCTCTCTGCTTTTCGACTTATCACTTCTTTCTCTCTCTCTCTGGTCTGTCTCTGGTCGCTCTCTCTCTCTCTCTCTCTCAGTCCTTCCTCTCTCTCTTTCTCACTTTGTCCCCACTATCTCACTCCCCCATCTCTTCTCTACACCCAATTCTCCTCCCTCCCGTTTCTTTCTCTCTCTCTCTCTCCTACTTCCCCCAAAACACCTTTTTCTGTTTCTCTCTTTCTCTCTTTTTTATACTTTATTGAGAAACAATGACATCATATTTCGTAATAATTATTAGACCTGTTACAGCCAAAACATTTTTTACCGACTAAAGGAATTCATTTTTAATGAAACCCATCTTAAAGTCTGATCATTCTCTCTCTCTCTCTCTCTCTCTTTCTCTCTCTCTCTCTCTCTCTCTCTTTCTCTCTCATTCTCTCCTGTTCTTACTCTCACTCAATCCCCATCTTTTATGCCACCTAACGTCACAATACAAATTCTAAAACGGACAATTTTTAAAAATATCAATCATTAGCATCACTTCTCTCGCGAAGAAGCAATTACAATCATAATACCCCCCCCTCCCCCAAAACAACAAAAAAACAACAAAAATAAACAGACTAAGAGACTGGCTAATCAAAAACGACAATGTCATTCCGATCATAACGTTAACAAAGTCGATCATTTCCTGCGATATCTTTCCCAAGCTAAAACTTTCTCACGCCAGTTGACAGAGGTCCGTTGTGCATAGCGTGGTGCAATATTCATTATCCGTGGAAGCTCTTGACGTCGATAAGAGTTTTGGAAATAAAAGAAAAAATGCATGATGTCTGTCATGCAACTCTCTAAGTGCCAGGTTGACGAATTGGAAAGTTTGTAGGTTTCGGGCTGAAATATTTGGAGGTAGGTTTATATATATCTCTATCTTTATATTTGTTTCTCTTTCTGTCTGGATGTATATTTATATCTCTAGCTGTTTATCTATTTATATGCATATCTGTGCGTTTGTGTGGATTTATTTACCTGTTCATCTATCTGTCTATTTACCATCTTTATATCTATTATTCATCCGTCAACACACACACATACACACACACACACACAAACATACCACACAAACACACACAAACATCCACACAAACACACATTTAACACACACACACACACACACACACTTTTTTCTTAATATTTCCCTATCTCATCCTACATTCATTTCACTTTTTATAGCTTCCCTTCAATTCTCAGGGGTGAAATGATGAGGCCCGCGCGCAGCTAATTCATCACATTGACAATTCCCAGCCGAAATGATAGCAAGAAAATGTTGACAACGTTATACACGAAAGTCATTTTTCAGCGCCCGACACTAGATGAGATTGGATTCGAAATTCCTAGATGCACATTTTTTTTTCGATTTAGAAATCAAGGAAATTAATGTCAGAGTTAATTAAGGATTTAATGAGAAAGATAGAATGTAGAGAGGGTGAGAGGAGGAAGGGAAGGAGGGAGTGAGGGGGAGGGAGGGAGAGAGAGAGAGAGAGAGAGAGAGAGAGAGAGAGAGAGAGAGAGAGAGAGAGAGAGAGAGAGAGAGAGAGAGAGAGAGAGATAATACACTTATGATAGAAAGATAGAGAGAGAAACAAAATAAAATAACGATTCAGTATAACAGAGCGCACAATTTGTATTCTACCGCTCACAGGACGCAAAAGAATATAGAGATATAGAGAGGCAGACAAAAAACAAACAGGTGCAGAGAGAGAGAGACAGAAAAAAAATCAGTCTTTCAAATATTAAATCACATCCTGTACTCTACATGACTCAGAGTAAAGCCTACCTAGGTTTCCTCTGCTTCAAACGCTGTACCGAAGCTCCGAAGCCCTGGCATTGTGTAGCTTTGCAATAGCGGTGTTCTGGCCTTGTGGAGACCGCAAGCCATTCCCAGATATCTCATGGACGACTAAGGTGGGACGACTCTGTTATTACTGCGTGTGAGTCGTTGGGTGTCGTGTGGTGAGGAATCTGGAGTGGTGTACAGCAGGAGTGTTTTCAGAAGTATGTGTGTTTCTGTGTGTTTTTTTTTTGTCTTTTGGTTTCTTAATCATCATTTTTTTGTTTGAGTGTCTGTTTAGGTCTCTCTCTCTCTCTCCCTCTCCCCCCCCCCCCCCCCCTCTCTCTCTCTCTCTCTCTCTCTCTCTCTCTCTCTCTCTCTCTCTCTCTCTCTCTCTCTCTCTCTCTCTCTCTCTCTCTCTCCTCTCCCTCCTTATAGGTATAGATATATACATACATACATACACACACGCACACGTACACGCATACGCACACGTACTCGAAAATTAAAATGTTAAAGTGAAGTTTATATACATCCAACATAAATAAATACGATAAAACATGCGAAAATATATTCACAATGTCCGTTTGAAATGTAACTGCTTTCAGCTCACATTCACGAAATGCAAACTAAGCGAAAATAACATTAACTAAATAAAACCCAAGAGAGTCTGTTTGAAAAGTGTCTCTTGCAAACTCGGACAAATGGAATCGGGAAATTACACTATCGATGATTAATTAGTCAAAGTTAATCTGAAGACCTGAAGCGTCTTGCTGAATACAAGATCATTTTGTTTCAAAGAGTTCAGGCACAAATACAGTTTATGAAACAAAACACACACACACACACACACACACACACACACACACACACACACACACACACACACACACACACACACACACACTATGCATTCATTTAACTATTTCGGAATATCAAAGGAAATGAGTGTTGTATTACCTGTCTGCTCCTAACGGAAATTACTCATTTCACACCTGGTTTAAATCTTCAGGGCAGCACATGATGAAAGGCATAAAATGGAGAACAGTAGTGATCAGCTGTCCAGGAAATACATTCACTGATTTGTAAGTACAATTTGGTCCTTTTGGAGGATCTAGCTATATTGGCAATTTTCCTTTCCAGAAGGCATGTCCTATTGAAGTTTCTGTAATATCCAGAAATATAAATTCCATTAGTCCAAGTGTCTGAGAAATCGTCGGCGCGGTGAAAATAACGTAACAATTCTATCTTGAAGGATATACAGGTATCTGATTTAATAGGATCTGTACTTGAGTAAACACACACAAATCGAATGATGCTGTAAGTGCACTATAAAAAAATCATATCTGTGTAATAAACACGAGCACAACACGCATGTATATATTTATATCTATTTATCAATCTATCTGTCTGTGTGTCTATCTATCTATCTATCTATCTATCTATCTATCTGTCTATTTACCTATCTGTCCATCTATCTATATTCTTGTCCCTTGCTTTCTCCCTGACCTCCGCCGAGTCCAAGAAACCCATCTTGATAAGAGGTCTGTTCTCGATATTTACCGATGAATCCCTTTAGCTTCTTCAGCCTCGCCTCCAAGACGGACATTGCCTCCTACACCATTTACAAAGGACTCGACTGGTTCCTCATTCTTTGCATAAAGTGTGTTAAATGCATGCTTAATTTACATAACCAAGCTCCATATAGGTCTTCACCCCCCCCCCTTACGCCAAACACATGCACGACATGCGCATGAGCGATAATGAAACACAAACATACTGCTTGTGGGATAGTGATATAACCAC
This sequence comes from Penaeus monodon, assembly GCF_015228065.2. Lineage (NCBI taxonomy): Eukaryota > Metazoa > Arthropoda > Malacostraca > Decapoda > Penaeidae > Penaeus > Penaeus monodon. Next base: position 54,187,996 of record NC_051386.1, on the reverse strand, counting down.
AAGTCCTGAAACCAAAGAAGCATAAAGGCGCCGTGCCATCCAAATGACATAAACTTGCCAAAAGAAGGAAATGATATAAAACAAACAATCAAACAGAAAACAAAACAAAGCTGGAAAAAAATATATATATTATAAATTCTTTTTATAACTCCTATGACATACGCACACACAAAAAGAAGAAAAGAAAATATAGCCTCATTCGACTCGGAAATCGTCACCATCGTTCGCTTCTGACGACCTCTTCCTCGCGTCCCTGTGCATAGAAATCCGCCAAGTTATATTATACAATATGCCGCTGACGAACACGGGTGCTTTAGATACGAATGCTATCTGACGCACAGTACGGCCATGCGTTCGTTCGCCCGCCGGTTCTCCAACGGCTTTCTCTCGGTTTTGACAAGTTATCATGGAAATGGACTGAAAGTGGTATTGGGAAATGGTAAGCTGGTTTCATGCCGTCGCTTCCCCTGATCCACCTCTTGTGTTTGCCGCCGAAGAGGTCTGCGTCGTGCTGGATCAGAGCGGAGGGGCGAAGTAAGTGAGGTGCGGCGAGATTTGTAGGTGTGATTATTTTCATACTGGCGTCCGCGCGCGTGCGTGCCTTGCGCGCAGTCATGCACAGAGATAAGATAATGTATATTTGCGCGCGCGCACACACACACACACACACACACACACACACCAGCGGAAAAAAATCCTTTAATTTCATACCCCGTTTTCTTTTATTTTTCACCCGCCAAATCCCCGCTACGCTTTAGCCTGCTCCGGATATTCCCATTTTCCATTCTTCCTTTTTTTTTGTTTTAATTACGTTTCGCGACGGTTTGGAAAAGAAAATATTCATATGGACGCTAAGAGTGACATTCTGCTTCTGTATCTGACGTGCGTTTCGAGAAAGAATAAGGTTGATGAATTGGTCTACTAATTAAAAAAAAAAAAAAAGAAGGGGGAACTATCGTAAAAGGAATTAATCTCGTTTAGCCTACTGGAATCTCTCTTCCGCGCCGGGCGACCTAATCAATTCTTTTCTGATGAAGGACAGCGGATCCGAAACTAAGAATATAGGAATTGTTCTGGCATTTATTTCCTCTCGTCTCATTACATGATTTTAATTAATGTAATATAGACTATGATTTGTACCTTTTTGCTAAGAATAAAAAACAACAACTAAAGAGTCTATATTTTTTATTTTTGTTTGAGTTAAAATATAATTTCTGTGATTTTTTTTTTTTTTTTAGAATCTATGTATTTGATTTTCGTCATTTGTCTCTCGTCTTATTTCACAGGTTTAGTTAATGTAATATAATTTCTAAGAATAACAAACAAACAAATTTTGAATTAAGAATATTTATGTACATGTATTTCGTCATTTGTCTCTCGTCTCATTATACAGTTTTAATTAATGTAATAGAATTTCTATCATTTATGCCTTTTCACTTCTCATCTATTCTTGGTTTTATTGTGCATATTTTTAGATTCATATTTTTCGTACTGTGAGCAGGGAAGTACGAGATGAGTGGAATTCTTCGCGTTTTACCGGATATGATACGCATTTCTCTCGACATGTATTGCGCGACCATGCTGTGCGTTTTATGGGGGCGGGGGGGTACTCTCTCTTTCTCTCACGCACACGCACACGCACTTGCATTCTCACATGCACTTGCATTCGCACATGCACTCGCACACGCACACACACACGCACTCGCACATGCACTCCCACATGCACACACACACACACACACACACACACACACACACACACACACACACACACACACACACACACACACACACACACAAAAAAAAAAAATCACAAAAATATCACACAGAACCCCCCCCCCCCCTCCACACACATACGCCTGTACAGCACTGACCATATATATCAGGAATATATCATGCAAATAGCTTAATACGAGATTAATGCAAGAGCAGTGGATGAGTACACTATTACCTGTTAAATAGGCTTCACTATTTTACATTTCTATAATCATATTTTGTTCAAAAACGATTGCCAAATTAGGGTATGTGGTAATCATCTTTACTAGAAATGATGATGGTGATAATGACTGTGGTGATGATGGCTCAGTATTTCAGTTATTATGATAATGATGAT
>NC_051386.1:54148383-54155883 GCF_015228065.2 Penaeus monodon | reverse complement strand
CTCTGTATATGAGGTTGAAAAACAGAAAATTTAGCTTAATACTTATTTACTATGGAGACGATAACGATAGCAATAATAATGATGAGGATAATTATAATAATAATTATTATAATAACTATCATAATGACAATTATGATAATAGAAATTATTATGATAATAATAGTAAAATAATAATGATAATAATGATAAACATAAGAATAATAATGACAGTGATGATAATGACAATAATAATAAGGATAAATGTTAATGATAATCATGATAATAGTAATAGTAATGATAATAATAACAATGATAATAATAATAAAAATGTTAAACATAATGATATCTATAAATTATAATGTAACAATAACAATGTGATGATGATGATGATGATGATGATGACAATAATAACACTAAGATGTATAATAATGATAATAACAATGATGACGGCAAGAAGACTACAGCTTTGTCTTTATATTACTACGTACGCTCAAAATAGACGTTACTTTTACACCGCCATATTGAACTATAAGTGAGAGAGAGAGAGAGAGAGAGAGAAAGAAAGAGAGAGAGAGAGAGAGAGAGAGAGAGAGAGAGAGAGAGAGAGAGAGAGAGAGAGAGAGAGAGAGAGAGAGAGAGAGAGAGAGAGAGAACGGGACAGGAAATTAAAGAGTAATAAAAATAATAATAAAAGTCACTCATTCCAGCTTCATGAGCAGGGATCAGGTGGTATCACGGGTAATAGTTTCTCTTGCATTCTGCATTATGAATAATTAGGCTTTATATATCTTAATATGCACATTACAACCTGTGCGGGGCTCTATTTAACTCGAAGATGTGGTAATCATATTTTGTAACCACATGCGACTACAGAGTGAATATATTGATTGGGGGAATTGTAATTGTAAGGTGGGTGTAACTTGTTATACTTCACTTTGTGGTTAAATGGTATAATATTTTTAAAGAAAATAAATGTTCTCCGCAGTGTGTACATTGTGGCATCCTCAAATGGAATATAAATTCAATATCAGAAAATTTCAGGACATGATATCCTGTTCCGAGTTTGGTGATTCTCCCACTCACCTACCCTGCTCACCTAAACTCAAAATGGTTCACCCTTTATGCTCACAAAACTCAAAATGTTTCACCCATTATGCTCACCCAAACTCAAAATGTTTCACCCATTATGCTCACCCAAACTCAAAATATTTCACATATTATGCTCACCCAAACTCAAAATGGTCCACCCATTATGCTCACCCAAACTCAAAATGTTTCACCCATTATGCTCACCCAAACTCAAAATGGTTCACCCATTTTGCTCACCCAAACTCAAAATGTTTCACCCATTATACTCACCCAAACTCAAAATGTTTCACCCATTATACTCACCCAAACTCAAAATGGTTCTCCCATTATACTCACCCAAACTCAAAATGGTTCACCCATTTTGCTCACCCAGACTCAAAATGGTTCACCCATTATGCTCACCCAAACTCAAAATGGATCACCCATTATGCTCACCCAACCTCGACATGCTTTTTCCAGACACAGCATGCTGCACCCGCCCAGCTCTCTCACACTTCCGACGCCTCAGCTCAAGTGCTTCCTCAGACGCCGTCTCACCTGAAAGTCTTTCACAATATCATCAACTTCTGGGTCGGAGAGGCATGTGCATGGCGGAGGGAGGTGGGGTTGGGGTTGGGGGTGACCTTAGTCCGAACGAAATCGTGCAACGTGTGATTTGGAAATGTGATATTCATCGCACTCTAATGCTAATACTTTTTGCATGATTGGTTTATTGAAAGCTATTGGATGAGACTGCAGTGGGCGTATATGATAACAATGATAATAATAATAAAAATGATAATAATATAATAATAGTATAGTAATAATGATAACATAATATCTATAAATTATAATGATAAGAATGCTAATAACAATAACAATGTGATGATGATAATGATGATGATGATGATGATAATAACACTAAGATGTATAATAATGATAATAACAATGATGACAGCAAGAAGACTACAGCTTTATCTTCATATTACTGCGTACGCTCAAAATAGACATTACTTTTACACCGCCATATTGAGCTATAAGAGAGAGAGAGAGAGAGAGAGATAAAGAAAGAAAGAAAGAGAGAACGGGACAGGTAATTAAAGAGTAATAATAATAAAAATAAAAGTCATTCATTCCAGCTTCATGAGCAGGGATCAGGTGATGTCAGGAGTAATGGCTTCCTTTGCATTCTGCATTATGAATAAATTAGGCTTTAGATATCTGTTAATATGCACATTACAACCTGGGTGGGGTTCTAATTAACTCGAAGATGTGGTAATCATATTTTGTAACCACATGCGACTACAGAGTGAATGTATTGCTTGGGGGAATTGTAATTGTAAGGTGGGTGTAACTTCTATTATACTTCACTTTGTGGTTAAATGGTATAATATTTTTTAAGAAAATAAATGTTCTCCGCAGTGTGTACATTGTGGCATCCTCAAATGGAATATAAATTCAATATCAGAAAATTTCAGGACATGATATCCTGTTCCGAGTTTGATGATTCTCCCTCTCACCTACCCTGCTCACCCAAACTCAAAATGTTTCACCCATTATGCTCACCCAAACTCAAAATGTTTCACCCATTATGCTCACCCAAACTCAAAATGTTTCATTCATTATGCTTACCAAAATCAAAATATTTCACATATACTCACCCAGACTCAAAATGGTTCACCAATTATGCTCACCCAAACTCAAAATGGTTCACCCTTTATGCACACCCAAACTCAAAATGTTTCACCCATTATACTCACCCAGACTCAAAATGGTTCACCAATTATGCTCACCCAAACTCAAAATGGTTCACCCATTATCCTCACCCAGACTCAAAATGGTTCACTCATTATGCTCACCCCAGACTCAAAATGGTTCACCCATTATGCTCACCCAGACTCAAAATGGTTCACCCATTATGCTCACCCAAACTCAAAATGCTTCACCCATTATGCTCACCCAAACTCAAAATATTTTACATATTATGCTCACCCAAACTCAAAATGCTTCACCCATTATGCTCACCCAAACTCAAAATATTTCACATATCATGCTCACCCAAACTCAAAATGTTTCACTCATTATACTCACCCAAACTCAAAATGGTTCATCCATTATGCTCACCCAAACTCAAAATGTTTCACTCATTATACTCACCCAGACTCAAAATGGTTCACCCATTATGCTCACCCAAACTCAAAATGGTTCACCCATTATGCTCACCCAAACTCAAAATGTTTCACCCATTATGCTCACCCAAACTCAAAATGTTTCACCCATTATGCTCACCCAAACTCAAAATGGTTCACCCATTATGCTCACCCAAACTCAAAATGTTTCACCCATTATGCTCACCCAAACTCAAAATGTTTCACCCATTATGTTCACCCAAACTCAAAATGTTTCATTCATTATGCTTACCAAAAATCAAAATATTTCACATATGCTCACCCAAACTCAAATTGCTTCACCCATTATGCTCACCCAAACTCAAAATATTTCACATATTATGCTCACCCAAACTCAAAATGGTTCACCCATTATGCTCACCCAAACTCAAAATGTTTCACCCATTATACTCACCAGACTCAAAATGTTTCACCATTATGTCACCCAAACTCAAAATGTTACCATTATGCTCACCCAGACTCAAAATGTTTCACCATTATGCTCACCCAAACTCAAAATGGTTCACCCATTGTGCTCACCCAAACTCAAAATGTTTCACCCATTATGCTCACCCAAACTCAAAATGGTTCACCAATTATGCTCACCCAAACTCAAAATGGTTCACCCATTATACTCACCCAAACTCAAAATGTTCACCCATTATGCTACCCAAACTCAAAATGGTCCACCATTATGCTCACCAAACTCAAATGGTTCACCCATTATGCTCACCCAGACTCAAAATGGTTCACCCATTATGCTCACCCAGACTCAAAATGGATCACCCATTATGCTCACCTAACCTCGACATGCTTTTTCCAGACACAGCATGCTGCACCCGCCCAGCTCTCTCATCACTTCCGTACGCCTCAGCTCAAGTGCTTCCTAGAGCCGTCATCCTGAAAGTCTTTCACAATATCATCAACTTCTGGGTGGGTGTGGCTTGTGCTTGGTGTGGGGGGGGGGGGGTGACCTTAGTCCGAACGAAAATCGTGCAAAGTTGATTGGAAATGTGATATCATCGCACTTAATGCTAATACTTTTGCATGATGGTTTATTGAAAGCTATTGGATGAGACTGCAGTGGGCGTATATGATAAAACAATGATAATAATAATAAAAATGATAATAATATGATAATAGTATAGTAATAATGATAACATAAAATCTATAAATTATAATGATAAGAATGCAAATAACAATAACAATGTGATGATGATAATGAGATGATGATGATGATAAAACACTAAATGTATAATAACGATAATAAACAATGATGACAGCAAGAAGACTACAGCTTATCTTCATATTACTGCGTACGCTCAAATAGACATTACTTTTACAACGCCATATTGAGCTATGAGAGAGAGAGAGAGAGAGATAAAGAAAGAAAGAAGAGAGAACGGGACAGGTAATTAAAGAGTAATAATAATAACAAATAAAAGTCATTCATCCAGTTATGAGCAGGGATCAGGTGATGTCAGGAGTATGGCTTACCTTTGCATTCTGCATATGAATAAATAGGTTTAGATATCTGTTAATATGCACATTACAAACCGGGTGGGGTTCTAATTAACTCGAAGATGTGGTAATCATATTTGTAACCACATGCGACTACAGAGTGAATGTATTGCTTGGGGGAATTGTCATGTAAGGTGGGTTAATTGTTTACTCACTTGTGGTTAAATGGTATGATATTTTTAAGAAAATAAATGTTCTCCGCAGTGTGTACATTGTGCATCTTCAAATGGAATAAAATTCAATATCAGAAAATTTCAGAATGATATCCTGTTCCGAGTTTGGTGATTCTCCCACTCACCGACCCTGCTCACCCAAACTCAAAATGGTTCACCCATTATGCTCACCCAAACTCAAAATGTTTCACCCATTATGCTCACCCAAACTCAAAATGGTTCACCCATTATACTCACCCAAACTCAAAATGGTTCACCCATTATGCTCACCCAAACTCAAAATGGTTCACCCATTATGCTCACCCAAACTCAAAATGGTTCACCCATTATGCTCACCCAAACTCAAAATGTTTCACCCATTATGCTCACCCAAACTCAAAATGGTTCACCCATTATGCTCACCCAAACTCAAAATGGTTCACCCATTATGCTCACCCAAACTCAAAATGTTTCATCCATTATGCTCACCCAAACTCAAAATGGTTCACCCATTATGCTCACCCAAACTCAAAATGGTTCACCCATTATGCTCACCCAAACTCAAAATGGTTCACCCATTATGCTCACCCAAACTCAAAATGGTTCACCCATTATGCTCACCCAAACTCAAAATGTTTCATCCATTATGCTCACCCAAACTCAAAATGTTTCATCCATTATGCTCACCCAAACTCAAAATGGTTCACCATTATGCTCACCCAAACTCAAAATGGTTTCACCCATTATGCTCACCCAAACTCAAAATGGTTCACCCATTATGCTCACCCAAACTCAAAATGGTTCACTCATTATACTCACCCAAACTCAAAATGGTTCACCCATTATACTCACCCAGACTCAAAATGGTTCACCCATTATACTCACCCAAACTCAAAATGGTTCACCCATTATGCTCACCCAAACTCAAAATGGTTCACCCATTATGCTCACCCAAACTCAAAATGGTTCACCCATTATACTCACCCAAACTCAAAATGGTTCACCCATTATGCTCACCCAGACTCAAAATGGATCACCCATTATGCTCACCCAACCTCGACATGCTTTTTCCAGACACAGCATGCTGCACCCGCCCAGCTCTCTCACACTTCCGACGCCTCAGCTCAAGTGCTTCCTCAGACGCCGTCTCACCTGAAAGTCTTTCACAATATCATCAACTTCTGGGTCCGGAGAGGCATGTGCATGGCGGAGGGAGGTGGGGTTGGGGTTGGGGGTGACCTTAGTCCGAACGAAATCGTGCAACGTGTGATTTGGAAATGTGATATTCATCGCACTCTTATGCTAATGCTTTTTGCATGATTGGTTTATTGAAAGCTATTGGATGAGACTGCAGTGGGCGTATATGATAGTATGTATATGCATAACTATTGCTTATTAATTATAGCATGTAAATATACATATATAAAATGATGATATGTTAATAATATGTGTTATTATATAATCATGAGAGTAGAGACTACGTGTATATTTATATTGTGCACGCTATAAAAACAGCTATTCATATTACAGGAGAAAAGAGATAAGAAGAAAGAGCAAAAGGAAAGGAATTAGAGATAATACAGTAAAAGAACGATATAGAACGGATCAGTTTTTAGATATTACCATACGTTACTTCCATTCCTTACTGCAGTCTGGGGTTCAATGATTCCACCGTAAAAGCATACCTATGATCTTATACTATGAGTAAAAGGAAAGAAATTACACATTAAGAGGGAGTGTAGAGTAACAATTTGTGTCACTGAAACAAAAGGTGTATTTGTAGCCACAGGCTACGAGTGTGAGCTTTAATTTGTTTAATGGATAATTAACACGTACTAAACCTTTTATAAATCGTTATTGATATTGTTTCACTACTGCTCAGTGTCAGTAATAGAAGCACGAAATAGAAAGGTATTAAATATAATATACGATATGATGTTTCACAGGAGATACCAATTTTTAGAAGCTGGATGTTATCTCGGCTGCCAATTAATCCATTGTCAACAATTTTGATCGAAAACAAATGTATCACCATATGCGAACCAAACTCAAGTGTCCCTTTCCACAAATACTAAATTTCACGCCATTAGCTCACCAATGAAAATTTCACATTTAGCTACCAGAACTCAATAAGTTACCTATGCTCACAAACTCAAAAGTTCACATTTATCAAATACACAATTTACCAAGTGCACCTGATGCAAAGGTAAAATATCATACACCAGCTAATAACTAATGTCACCTCATGTATATACTCACCCAACTCAAAGGTTCACCCATCACCCAACTCAAACATTCACACACACAATCAATGCTACCAACCAAATGTCACCCAAACCACCAGACACAAATGTTCACCCATTATCTCACCCAACTCAAAATGTTCACCCATTATGCCACCCAAACTCAAAATGTTTCACCATTATACTCACCCAGACTCAAAATGGGTTTACCAATTATGCTCACCCAACTCAAATGGTTCACCCATTATGCTCACCCAAACTCAAAATGGTTCACCCATTATGCTCACCCAAACTCAAAAATTTTACCATCATGCTCACCCAAACTCAAAAGGTTCACCATTATACTCACAACCAAAATCCAAATGTTAC
>NC_051386.1:54125883-54128383 GCF_015228065.2 Penaeus monodon | reverse complement strand
ACTAAAACCAGGATTATGATCGCTATATTTATTATCATTGTCTTAATAATAATAATAATAATAATAATAATAATAATAATAATAATAATAATAATAATAATAAATTATTATTATTATTATTATTATTATTATTATTATCATTATCATTATTGTTATTAATGTCATTGTGATTTCTATTATTATGATTTTTATAATAATAGTAATAATGGTGATAGTAATAATAATAATGATGATGGTAATAATAATAATAATAATAATAATAGAAATATTAATAGTAATAACAAAAATGATAAAAATAATAATATCAACATAATAATGATTTGATACATAACTACAATAATGATAGTATAGTAATAATAAAAGAATGGTAATATAATAATATAATGATAATAAATTTATAATAATAAAATATGATATAATTATAATAAAAAATCAATGATTTATGTTATTATCTATCTATTTAATTATTATAATAGTATCATTATATAATTAATTATGCATATTATTAAATTTATATAATATTATCATATTAAATTATTAATTATTATAATATTATTATCATATTATATTATTATCATTATTATCATTATTTATTATTTATTATTTTATTATTATTTATTATTATATTATTTTATTATTTATTTATTTTATTATTTTATTATTTTTATTATTTTATTATTTTTATTATTATTATTATTATCATTATTATCATTATTATTTTATTATTTTATTATTTTATTATTTTATTATCATTATTATTATTATTATTATTATTATTGTTACTATTATTACTATTATCATTTATATATATTTTTCTCTTCCTTCTTGTATTTTATTTTCATTTTTTTCTAATAAATGTTTGTTCCTCTTTCTTTTGTTTCTTGTCTGTATCTTTGTATCTACAGTAATCGTTTTTTCGTGTTTATATGGTAACCGCAGATGTTATGATTTTTTTTTTTTATGTATTCTCTTGTACATTCTTTTGTACAATTATTAAATCCGTATCTACAGTTTCTATCCGTGTCATTATTCTATAAGGTCATCCAAAGTTTGTTTATATAAAAAACTCTCTTTTTCCATTTCCTCTGCTCTTTCTCTCTTTCTCTTCCTCTGTCTGTCTGTCTGTCTGTCTGTCTGTCTGTCTGTCTGTCTCTCCCTCCCTCCCTCTCCCTCTCTCTCTCTCTCTCTCTCTCTCTCTCTCTCTCTCTCTCTCTCTCTCTCTCTCTCTCTCTCTCTCTCTCTCTCTCTCTCACTCTCTTACTCCCCCCCTCTCTCTCTCTAACAATATTAAATACCTACAAACCCAACAACCACAATATTGTACAGAAATTACAGTGTGTAAATAACCCATACCAAATACACGAATCACAAAAAAACATTATTTTTGGCATCAAATCCCCCCCCTCCCTCAGCCTGACAAGCATACGGGCGAGCTCCTAGTTCAAGGCAGGCGGCGGTGAACAGACACGCCCACTTAGCCCACCCACTTGTCAGAACCGAGGGGGCGTATCGCTGGATATGACCTTGAGGTGTTCGCTTACTGTGGGGGCTTGCGTAACGGACTTTATGCATTAGTAAATGATGATCTTTATTCAACGCTAGGGGAAAATTAGTCGTAAATGTTAGAAGAATTCGTTTACGTATATACTGTAGTTATGTATGTATGTATGTATGTACGTGTGCGTGTGTGTGTTTGTGTGTGTGTGTGTGTGTGTGTGTGAGAGAGAGAGAGAGAGAGAGAGAGAGAGAGAGAGAGAGAGAGAGAGAGAGAGAGAGAGAGAGAGAGAGAGAGAGAGAGAGAGAGAGAGAGAGTGTGTGTGTGAGTGAGTGAGTGTGTGTGTGTGTGTGTGTGTGTGTGTGTGTGTGTGTGTGTGTGTGTGTGTGTGTGTGTGCATGCGTGCGTGCGTACGTACGTACGTATCCGCCAGGAAAAAAAAGGTGAGAGGAAAGAAAATTCTGAATTGGAAATCAAGCACTGCAATGTTCACAATTTCGAATAATGAATTTCAGAAAGGTCGGTCCCTAGCTGAAAATTACAACTGTCCTGATGTCATTTTATTTACCATCTATTGCCAATTACTCGACTGACATCTCATCCATAACCCAAATACCTTTTGTTCAACAATTTAAATGTTTAAAGCACCTGATTTCTTCATAACTAGAGAGTAGTATACCCCCCCCCCCCCCTTCATGTGATGAATTTACTCACTTTGATAAAGATAATGAGGAAGGAAATTCAACGCAGGATTAAACGTATATATTCATATTAAAAAGAAAATGAGAAACAAGGAAAAAAGTAAAATAAAAATGAAAAACAAGAAAAAAAAGAGCAAAAGAAAAAAAAACACAAAAAGAAACACAAAAACAAGAAAAAAATAGAGAAACTATAAGAAAGAGGATAAGTCAAAACAAGAAAATATATAAGAAAAGCAAAGAAAAAATAAAGCCAAGAAAAAGGACAAACAAAATATAGAAATAAGAAAAGAAAAAAAAATAAAGA
>NC_051386.1:54105883-54110883 GCF_015228065.2 Penaeus monodon | reverse complement strand
GACTTTAAGTTTAGTCGCAATTTTCATTCAGGGATTCCGCTCAACGATGAAATTTGGGGCCAGGAATAGAAACACTTCAGAAATCGGGTCTCTTTGGAACAAGCCAGGTTTAATTAGAAAGACCGTGGGATTCTGTATTCTGAAATGAGTTTTCTTTTAAGGAATGGACCTTTGAATTGCTATGAATACTAAGTTTATGTATATATTTACAAGCCCAGATACACACATGCATACACACACACACACACACACACACACACACACACACACACACACACACACACACACACACACACACACACACACACACACACACACACACACGCACACACACACGCACACACACACACACACATAAATATATATGAACATACACATAGATATGAACACACACAGACACACACACATATACACACAAACATTTGCACACACACACATACAGCGTGTATGTATGTATGTTTTTATGTATTTACGTATCCCTCTCGATATTGTTAATATTGCATATACCAAGGTACAAACTTCACACATACTATTATTCTCTCCGTAGGAAGAACAAAACTTAAAATAAGATAAGAAGAAATAGGAAAAGAACTGAAAGAAGTAAAGAAATGAAAGAACAATAAAAAAGAGCAATAACCTTCCCCAGCTGAACAACAACAAAAGTCACGCAATATCAAACAACGCGACGCAGACAAAAATCAACAGCTAAGATCTGCAGAAGTAGTCGGAGAAGGAACGCGTCCATGGAAGGAGGTCGAAGGCATGCCAACGGTACAATAAACCAAGGTTATCAGACAAAGCAGTTTCGCAAAGTCAATAGGATTATCTGAAAAGTTACGACCTCAATTTCATTGGGAAAATAATTTTGCTTTTCTTGACAATTTGAATGCGAGAGGAGGCACATAAATGAAAACCTGTTCTCTGCTATTCAATATTATGAATGTTATGAGGTTTGTCTCCTGGCTGGCTCATGCTAAGGACATTAGGCGAGGGAACAGCGAAAGGAAGGAAGTACTTACGAATCTCTTTACATCATGGGAATAACGTCTGGGAACTGGGCTTTGATAGCTCCTTGTGTTTTAGGTCTGTCATCTCCTTTCTAGAGCATCTCCCGTCGATCGTCATGTCTATCTCTCTCCTTCTCTCGCTCTTTCGTTGTTTCTCATATTCATCTCTACTGTTTATGCTTGTTTCCTCTCTTCTCCTTCTGTGTCTTTTTCTCTCTCTATTTTTTCCACTTTTACTCCTTTCTCTTCTCTCTTTTCTTCCCCCCCCTCTCTTTTCCCTCCATTCTTCTCGTTTTTCCGTCTATTCATTTCTCTTTCTTCCCCGCTCCCTACGTTTTTCATTTTCTCTCTTTCTTTTCTTCTTTGTTATCACTTCCTCTAACTATCCCCATTCCTCTTTTTTCAGTTTTAATTCACAGCAGTCAGACTTTGCAATATATCTCACAGCTCACAACAACTATTACTACTACTACTACTAATCAAAAACCTCATTTGGACCCAAATCTAAGTAGTTATAGGCATCAAATAGATGATGCAGACTGTTGATTACTTTCTGCCCTGACTTTTGCCCCTGGAAGCTGATGCCAGTACTCGATTAGGAAGTAGTAAAGGATCTTTACTACTGAACCACATCATACATTGGAGGCTAAGAGTATATATATATATATATATATATATATATATATATATATATATATATATATATATATATATATATATATATTATGTATATATATATATATATAATATATATATATATACTATCATAATACATAATACATATATATATAATTATATATATATATATATATATATATATATATATATATATATATATATATATATATATATAGTATATATACATACATGTATGTATCTATATACACATATATGTGTGTGCGTGGGTATGTGAGTGTGCGCAGGTGTGTGTGTGTGTGTGTGCATGGGTGTGTGAGTGTGCACAGGTGCGTGTGTGTGTGCATGTATATGTGTTTTAGTGCGTGTGTGTATACAGTATATAACTACTGTACTGTCATCAGCAGTCGTTGCGGATGCCTCGTTAACTTAATAGAAATTTTCGCACTCATGTATTACGAGTTAATCTAATTAAGACATGCTTCAAAAAATCACCTAGCTCTAAAACTCCCCCATTAACTCTTGCAAAACATGTAGACCAGATTACCTCCCCCGTCCCTAGATTTACCTCGTAAATATTCACAAAATCCTTTTTCCTTTTTATTCCAAAATCATCTGAAATCCTTACGAAATTCTTGTTTTGTTCAAATTTCATTTCCAGTCGCCATTTCCCTCCGTAATTTTCACCAGAAACAAAAGCGCAGCGCATTCTCGTTTTCTGTTCCAGCGTATTTTACTCTGTATAATATTAGCGCCGTCCAGTCGGAACTGCTTCTCCCTTTCGGGTTTGGGGAATGAGCACTAGCTTGGTTACTCCTCCATTATATAATACAAAAGAACAAAGGAAGAATGAGAAATAGAAAAATTAAATTAGAATTAAATTTGTCAGTTAGCGATATAAAGTAATGCAACCGTTAGCTCCACTCTCCATATTCCCTTTAAAATGCATAAAATGTTTATCTTTTCCATATTCGGTAATGGTTATGTATATAAATGTGTTCAGATAAGTAGAGTAAACCGTTGCAATTAAGCACACGCATATTCACAAACATACACACTCACATATACACCTACATACATGACTGATATAATGTATACGTTTACTTCATTAATAAATTACAATTCAATAAAAAAAAAAATCATTTAGTGTTTTGATCCCTGGCACAGTGATATCTACCTTGGAAAATGTTATTTGGCTGACGCTGCGAAATGGATTTATCTGTCGTTTCGTAGAATTGGTGAATTCACTATTTTCCAATGGCAGCGATGGTTTATATATATATATATATATATATATATATATATATATATATATATATATATATATATATATATATAATATATATATATATATATAATATATATATATATATATATATATATATATATATATATATATATATATATATATATATATATATATATATAACCGCACACGTATAAAAATAAAATACATAAATAAGTATATATATATAATAAGGTAGAAAGGTAGAAAAATAAACATCACACGCAGACACACACGCACAAACATACAAACACACACACACACACACACACACACACACACACACACACACACACACACACACACACACACACACACACGTTGTTACATTCATAAAAAAAATATTTATACCTTGTTATTTTGTTTTTCTAAGCGTAAGTAAAATATCAAAGGGATTAATGGTTTATTTTAAGAAGATAGTTTTGCCTTTTGCCATGTTTCCTGTTACTGTTTGTGATGTGGGGCATTTGTTTTAAGTAAATCACTAATATCGTATAGTCTTTGCATGATCTCACCACCAATTATTTTCTAGATTCCATTCTCTCTCTCTCTCTCTCTCTCTCTCTCTCTCTCTCTCTCTCTCTCTCTCTCTCTCTCTCTCTCTCTCTCTCTTTCTTTCAATTCGTCATTATGATAATTATTTCAAAGAATAACAGTACTGCAACTTATTGGATATCTGGGTAATGAAAATGCTATACGTCGTAGCTATTATGGTAATCAAGCATCAGCAGTTTCAGTTTATTTTCAGTATATATTGAAGTGAAAAAATAAAAGATGCACAGAAAAATAAAAAATAATTAATGAATGAATATATAGATAGATTATCAAATGAATAAGTAAATGAATTGATAAATAGGTAAATAAATGATAGTCAGGAGCACAACGGAATGTGTGGCTTAAATGAGGAAAGGAGAAATAGCATATTGTAACTTGGTCTCATGTTATAAACACTTTTATTATTATTATTATTATTATTTGCATTTATTCAGATCTTTTATGTGCTCCCTCACATACGACGAAAATTATTCCATTCTGTTATTGTTAATGTTAATATATGGAAGAATGTATATCTTTAAGATATTATTTATTATGACTAACGAATGATACAATTACATATCGCTGGTTCCCAAAGTGGGTGGAAGGACTTTTCGTTCTTTACTTCTTTGTGAATTACAGCCTGATGTTGAGAGGGGGATATCGCTGCTCCAAGCACACCCATTCCATTAACAATAACTATGAAGACAATGGTTACTGGCGAGATTTTGGTTTACCCCTTCACATTGCTGACACGGCTAAAACAGCTACATAATTTGGTTTACTAAGTTAGGTTTTATTTGTGAAATACAATGTTGCATTTAATCTTGTCAATTTTAAGCCAAGAGGGCGCCTGCCTGGAAAAGTTTAGGAACCCCTGTGATATACATTATAATCATCAACAATTACATATTTCAAAATATGTCTCTTTATCAATTTATTTACGACTTACATATTTATTTATTTGAAGCTTCAACATAAACGTTATCTTTCGTCATGCGTATCATACAAAGCTGGAAAACTTTACCGCTTTTTCCAAATTGTACTGACCTTGACTACCGAAAACAGAAATATAAAATCGTCAGTTTCAGTATGCTGCTATGACATAGGGCTAAATAACATAAGTACAGTGATAAAGAAGTTGAATTTTATAACTTCTTAAGTCAGTTGATTATACCAAGTAGAAATTTTGGACCATAATAATTTGTAAGTGAAAAATAAAATGGATTGTCGGTCCGCAGAGTTATACGACACAGCGAAGGACGTTTCAGAAATATAGGGATTACGTTCGGGGAAGACTGTGAGTTAGAGTTATGGATAAACTAGAAAGAAAGGGAGAAAAGAGACGGGAGGAAGATCACCCAAAGAATAACAGGAGAGAATTTGAACCATAAAAAGGGTGGGAACTTCAGATCGGGAAATAGATTAAAACAGGTTGATAACAGGAATAACAAAAGAAGTTAAGAACAAATACTATCCAAGAAATGATAATAGAAAAAGTATAAGAGAATAAACCGTATACATAGAAACTTTAGCAA
>NC_051386.1:54085883-54088383 GCF_015228065.2 Penaeus monodon | reverse complement strand
CACCAGAGCTCTTTATTCTGCCTACCCGGGCGTTGAAGTCCCATAATAGAAATAACTTATCATTTTTGTTAATATTTTGGAGCAGGTTACCTAAAGCTGCATAGAGATTATTCTCTATGGTGTCCTCTGCATCTAAAGATAGAAAGAGGACTGTCCTTTTGCAAGTCTTCAGGTAGATTGGATATAATCCTGTTCTTTATAGCAAATCCAACAGTGTGGATTCTCTGTGCATCATCAGGAAGGACTTTCCAGTGTAGTTTTCCCCTACTTCCGTGAGTCCTCAGTGGAAATCTTGTCTCAGTGCTGCAACGCCAACAGTAAATCTGCGCTGGTAATGAGTGCAGTTCTTCTGGGGGGACTTATGTCGACATCACTTGTATGATCTTGAGGACCTGAGAGGCCTTACCTAAATGGCCACGGCTTGCCATTCCGGTTAAGTTGGAGCAGGTGTTTGGTCCACCTTTTCTAGGCTGTTCCCCCCTGGGGGTTAGCCGTATGGATCCTAAAAAGGGCAGCTCAGTCATCCACAGCTGCTGCCGAGGCCGAGTGCCACTCCTAGTTTGAGATCAGAGCCCCACCACCCTAAACACACACACACATATAATATATATATACATATATATATATATATATATATATATATATATATATATATGTATATATATGTATATATATAATATGTATATGTATATATATACACATATATATGCAAATAGGTATATATATATATATATATATATATATATATGTATATATATATATATATTTATATATATATATATATATATATATATATATATATATATATATATATATATATATATATATATATGTATATTTATACACACACACACACACACACACTCATACATATATAAGGCGGTGCACTCTTACTTCAAAAATGGGATTACCAGGATGAGCCACGAAATGAACATGACGACGAGATGCGATTCCGACGCCTAGTCTGATTTATCCATCACTGAGACTATCATCATCAATAACGGTATGCTCATGTTTGAGCAGCCGTCGATCTCTCCTGCTTCCTTCGCCACTCAACTCGATCTTGCGCTTTTCTTTCCACTTGTACCATCGTCAGCCCGCAAATATCTTGTTGTCGCTCAGTCTTGTCTTCGGTTTGCCTCTTCCTCTGTTTCCTATCACTATCCCTGTCAGCAATTTTTTGTCAATACTTTTACTTATCATCTCATGACCAATAAACTTTAGTTTCCTTTTGTTCAAGATGTCCAACAGCCGGTCTTTACAATTTATTTTTCTCAGCACTTCATCATTCGTTTTCTTTTCTGTCCAGTTAATACATAGTACTCGTCTGTAACACCATAGTTCAAAACTATTGACCTTTTTCTTGTCTATCTTCTTCAGCACCCAACACTCAGAACCATATAACGCAATTGGGAAAACTAATGAGTTCAGTAACCTCAGCTTTGTCCGTAAGGTAATGTTTCGGTCTTTCCAGGTGTTATTGAGAGCAACTGTGGCATTTTTGGCAATGGCAATTCTTCTTTTTATCTCCGGTGAATCATCATATGTATTAGTAAAAACAGCTCCAGGATAAGTGAACTCTTTCACATTTTCCACAACCACTCCATTGATTGTAACATATTCATCATCGTTCATTGTCGGTTATCTTCAAATCTTCATAGTCTTAGTTTTCTTGGCATTAAGAAATAAACCAGCCTTTTCGCTTGCTTCTCTAACTTTATCTAGTAGTTGTTGTAGTTCAATGATACTGCTGGCAATTAAAACTATATCATCGGCGTATCTTAGATTTGATATTTTGTATCCTCCAACATCTACAGTTCCTTCTAAATTCTTTAGAGCACCTCCCATAATTGCTTCAGAATATATATTAAAAAGGAGAGGAAACAGAATGCAACCTTGTCGTACTCCTTGGTTGACTTCGAACCATTCTGTTAACCCATAAGTGGTTCTTACAGTTGCTTGTTGTAGGTCATACATGGCTTTTATTAGTTGGATGATGTGTTTTGGAAATTTCATATCGTTCATGTATCATGTATCAGTATCAAAAGCCCTCGAGTAATCGATGAAACACAGGTATAGGTCTTTCTGACTTTCTCTATTTTTCTCTATGATCAATTTTAGATTTAGAATCTGGTTTCTGGTATCTGCTGAGACTATGGTTATCGCATAATTATTTCATGTCGCTAGATAAGTACACAGAGTTAGGCTTCTCTGTGCCCTTTCGAATGATTTCGTATTCAATTAATATCTTTGGAATTTTCTGTTAGCTATTATCTGTGTTCCGTTATATTAGATTGTTATTAAGCACTCGTGATTTTTCATCATTTCCGTCAGTCTGTAATGAGCACTAGGACACGAAGTAAGAATGACCCAAAAATTCGTCTGTGACCACCCTTTGTATACCTCACTTACTTGGTCTTCACGCATACGTTACTTATGTATACCTCAGTTTATTAGTCTTTAGCTGTGTAAGACAATTAGTACTTGATTTTTTTTTTTA
>NC_051386.1:54075883-54078383 GCF_015228065.2 Penaeus monodon | reverse complement strand
AAAGTGGCCATTATCATCGTAAAAAAAATATACTGTCACATCTCTCACACTATCTTGTCTCTCCCTCTTGACAAAATATTCTACCCTCTGCATATTTGCATGATTCTACATCGTCAAACACGCACTCCCTCTCCTCTGCATGCACAGTTACGCTTTGTTAAGAGTAGCTTCCTAGTTTAGTCTGTGAACGTGGGTCGTGCTGGTGATAACATACTCGTATAATTTCAATGTAGATAGACGTATCTTGATTTGGCTTATCTATTGCCTTTTCCCGGTGCTGTTTGGGTCTGATGTTTTTAATGGGTGTTTGTATGAATATGTTGACAGGGGGAAGAACCTGAATAACTTACACAGGCTCGTACACACAGGCGCACAAAGAAACGCAAATGCATACATACACACGGGTACACGAGAAAATTCAGCGATACACCTGAAAGAATTGTACGTAAAACATACACACACAAGCTCAGAAAGAGGAAATTGATTAAAGAAAAACAAGATCCAGGGAGGAACTGAAGAGGGTCTGTCCTCCTCTCTCTCTCTCTCTCTCTCTCTCTCTCTCTCTCTCTCTCTCTCTCTCTCTCTCTCTCTCTCTCTCTCTCTCTCTCTCTCTCTCTTCTCTCTCTCTCTTCTCTCTCTCTCTCTCTCCTCTCTCTCTCTCTCTCCACTCTTTCCTCTCTTCTCTTACTCCCTTCCTCCCTCCCCCTCTCCCTCCCCCCCTCTCTCTCTCTCTCTCTCTTCCGGATTCGGAGTTCGTGTTCTGAAATGTTATAAAGAGTTAAAGAATGGGAGATGAAGGAGGAGTGAGGGAGAGGGGAGGGAGACAAGATGAAGGGAGCGAAGGAAGGATGAAGAAAGGAGGAAGGGGAATGGAGAGGGAGAAAAAGAGAGAAAGGGATAGAGAGAGAGAAGGGAGAGAAACAGGAACAGGGATAAGAGAGAGACGAGAGAGAGAGAGAGGAGAGAGAGAGAGAGAGAGAGATGAGGAGAGCGAAAGAGAGAGAAGAGGATGAGAAGAGAGAGAGAGAGAGAGAAGAGAGAGAGAGAGAGAGAGAGAGAGAGAGAGAGAGAGAGAGAGAGAGAGAGAGAGAGAGAGAGAGAGAGAGAGAGAGAGAGAGAGATGACGAGAAAAAAGAGAGCGAGAAAACTTTGGCGACAGATATCCAACCTGGCAATGACAAAGGAGACAAAAAGATGGACGAGGAAGGCAAATGGTCAAAGCAAAGACAAAGAAAGCATCAAAGTTATCGAGTGAAATTGTTGACAGTTTCCCCAACTTCATTACGGGAGGAATAACGACCTTATTAACTTTCATGTCGTTTTTGTGGCATGTTGAAGGTTGAATTACGATTTTGCTTTACGTTTTAGAAGACGAAGAGAGGAAATGACCCACGAAATGATTTTTAATTTTTTATATACAAAGATCACTTTTCTTGTGTGGTTTACAGGCGAACCGTTGTCAGTTTACTTACTTGACTTAATCGATCCTTTCTCTCTCTCCTTCCATCCTATTTATTCTCCCCCTTTTCTTTCCCTTCCCTTACTCTCATTCATCTTTCTTCCTATCCATCCTCTCCCTCTACCCTTACTCTCATCTTAACCCTCATCCCCTTACCCCATCTTCCCCTATTCTCTATCCTCTCCATCCTCCCCCTCCTCTTCCTCAGACCCCGTCTCTTTTTTACTCCTACCTATTCTCCATTATCTCTTTTTTTCCTCCTCTTCCTTTTCCCTTCCTCAGTATCCTCTCCTTCCTTTACCTATCCCTAACCTCTCTTCCTCCCTCCCCATCCTACCCTCGCTTTACCCACTCCATCCTCTCCTCCTTCTATTCCTCCTCCTCCTTCCCCCTCCTCCTCGCCTTCCTCCTCCTCCTCCTCCTCCTCCTCCCTCCCTCCTCCCTTCCCCCCCCCATCTTCCTCCTCAATTAACAATAGATTTTTAAAAAGCAAAAATATCATTCGAGGACTAAACCTGCTGATTTGACAAATAAAAGTAAAAATGTTGAAATCGTACCTTTCAAATGTTAGAAAAATTAAGAAATGTATGAATAGGCAGTGGATTTATTCACTGTAATTCTAAATACATTAATCATTAACATTATCTTTAGTATTGTTTATATTATCCTTATTGCTTTTGATATATCATTACTATTATCAGTATTATGAGAAGGTTATTAGTCTTTTAATCCCTCTCTGTTTAATGAAATGTAAATCTGATGAATTGTTTGCCAACTCACTTACGTAAACATACATTTTTCGTAATCCAAGATTCTTTTTTATTTATATTTTCATTGTGAAAATGCGTATTTATGTATTCATGGAGATTTTCCTTATTGTTGTCTTTTATCTTCCCCCTTCTCTTCTTCATTCGTTATTTTCTGTCTATTGTACTACATATCTACTTATCCTCTTCTCTCTACCATTCTTTTCTCTCTTTCTCATTAGCCTCATCAACTTCTATTCTTTTTTATTTCCGCTTTCTCCCCCTTCTCTTTCTC
>NC_051386.1:54070883-54073383 GCF_015228065.2 Penaeus monodon | reverse complement strand
TTACCCCATCATCCGTTGTTGAAAAGCACTGTCAGTCGTACAAAGAACACGTATTGTAGTCTTTTTATAATGTGAAACGTAGGGAAGAAATTATGAGGGAAAGCAGGTAGCAAAGAAACAAGAAGAAGCAAGCAAAACATAGGGAAAAAAACGAAGTAGTGAAAAAACAAACAAACAAGAATACACTAACAACAACAACAGCAGCAACAATAACAAAGATGAAAGTAGTAGATTTATCAACAGTTGTTGTAGTGACAGTAATTGTAATAATAACAATAATAACAAAAATGATATTAATTTTAATGATAATATTGATAATAGTAATAATAATGATAATAAATAGAATAATACTAATAAGGATCATGGTGATAGTACTAATAATGATTATTATTATTATCATTATTATAATATAATTGTTATCGCTGTTATTATTATTATATTATTATTATTATTATTATTATTATTATTATTATTATCATTATTATTATTATTATTATTATTATTATTATTATTATTATTATTATTATATTATTATTATTATTATATATTATTATTATTATTATATAATATTATAATTATATATCATTATTATTATCATTGTGTGTTGTAATATTATCATTATTATTATTATTATTATTATATTATATTATTATATTATTATTATTATTATATTATTATTATTATACATTATATGCACACACGCACAACTACACACACCCCACACAAAACACCACACACAACACAACACACACAACACACACACACCCACAACTATATAT
Source organism: Penaeus monodon (assembly GCF_015228065.2). NCBI lineage: Eukaryota > Metazoa > Arthropoda > Malacostraca > Decapoda > Penaeidae > Penaeus > Penaeus monodon. The sequence goes on along the minus strand of NC_051386.1, from coordinate 54,072,604 downwards.
AAATTATAATATATATATATATATATATATATATATATATATATAATATATATTATATATAAACTATATATTAAATATATATAATATATATATATATAATATATATATATATATATAATATATATATATAAATATATATATATCATAATATAATATACTATATTATACAAAATATTATAATATATATATATATATAATATATATTATATATATATAATATATATACATATATTTATAATAATATATATATTATATTATATATCATATATATATATATATATAATAATATGATATAGAATATAACGAGCACACACACACATGACATCATAGTTCGTACAAAGTGGCAGATGGTAAGACAGCTAAACTGTAAGCGAAACCCACAATCAGAACTAGGTTAGAAGAGGAATCATCTTTTATATGCGAAGGGTGGCTCGCGTAGGAGAGAAGGCAGAGGATGTGGGAGCAAGGAGATTATCGGCAGGAGAAAAGCCGCTGTTCAAGTTGAAATTAGGCAGCAGCTTGATTAAGGAGGATTCCACCAGTCTGCGGGCGTGGACATCAGCGGAAGGAAAGACAATTCGCGCCGCTGACCAGTCCATCTGATGGCCTGTGTCCCACTGATGTTAAAAGAGGATGTTGTTGTTGTGTTCCCTGGATACAGCGTACTTATGTTAAGACAGACGATTAGTGACACTGACGCCTGTCTTGCCAAAGTACTGCTTATCACAACAGGCACAAGGAACATCCTAGGTGCCCACCTTCGAGGTAGAGGGAGGGCTGGTGTGGCCCAGGTTGCGAGGGAGAGTGTTCACCTGGCGAAAACATCATCCTGTAGTAGAGAGGGTGAAGAGGGCGATGGAGAGAGTAATCCCTGAGTGAAAAGATAGGCTGAGGAGGAGTCTCCTACGAAAAAAGAGTCGTGGAAAAAGCCCCAGTTTGAAAACGAAGGGCGAAAAAAAAGCGATTTCTCCATCCAGGTGCTGGAGTGCGCATAGAAAACCTTATATATATATAATATATATATTTTAAAATTATATATATAATATATATATATTAAAATTTTATATATTAAAATTATATAATATTATATATATATATATAAAAATATATTATATATATATATATATATATATATATTAATTATATTAAAATTCACACATGCCGCACGCCACACACACACAAACACCACAAAACACACACACCAAAACCCCCAACACACACCCACACACACCACACACACACAATATAATTTTAAAATTATATAATATATATTATATTTATAAAAAATTATATATAATAATATATATATATATATATATATATATATATATATATATGTACATAAACAGTCAAGAGTAAATTTGGGCAGTAGTTAGCGCAGTGGTGGTGCGAGCCATAGCTCACTCTCTCGCCCATACGCGAGATCTTAACCACCGCCATATGTTACTGAGTATGACATATCACACCTTCGAATAGTTATGGGAAAAGACACAGTGTCATCTTCAAGACCTGTTCCATATTTTTCGGATATTGCGCTAAAGAACATGGTACAATGTTAAAAGTTTCGTTCACTAGTACTCTAATTATTGCCAACGGCAACCTGCAACATAAATATGCAATATGTAAATTTGAAAATCGATTGCAAAGCCACGGGAGCAGTAGAAGGACTCCCATATTGCTTCTTAATGACGGGCCATAATTTAGAAGTAATTAGGATTAGG
>NC_051386.1:54040883-54043383 GCF_015228065.2 Penaeus monodon | reverse complement strand
ATGGTGAATAAAGAAAATGGTAAATTGAAAAAAATGATATATTTTAAATAAAAGATAATGATAAAATGATAAAATGATAATAATAATATAAAAATAAAAATAATAATAATAATAATAAAAAAATAATAAAAATAATAATAATAATAGTATTTTATTATTATTATATTTTTTTAATTATTATTATTATTATTTCTCATTTATTATGAAAATGAAATAAAATGATAATAAAACTGATGAAGTTTATATATCCAAAAAGCAATCCCAAAAATCAAAAAAATATTTGCTTTGTAATAAAAAAGATGACAATAATATGATACTGGTAATAATAATAATGAAATCGATGATTGTAACCATTTTAACACATAGGGCAGTCATTGTTACAATTACAAGCATGAGGACATTAATCATATATAGCAGATGTCATTCCACTTAGACTGGAAGGAAAGCTTAGAAGCGGGCATTTTAGCTCGCTGTAGATTCGCCGCCCCCTTTTTGAAGAAAAGACTTGAAATATAACAAATATAAAAGATATCGCATAGTGACTTCATACCGAAGCGTGAACATACGCATAACGAAGATATACCTAGGTTTATTAAGTGAAACACCGTCAGCAAGTTTGGAACAAGAGCTCTCATTTATGACACACATTTTCTCTCAACGACTTATAGGCTGTAGAACTGCATGTCTGATAATAAATATACCCGACATTGAGTTTCTATGTGCAAATGATTTGTCAACGACCGGGGAAATGTGCACTGTAAAGATATGCATTAGGTTCAACAGAATTATCGTGTGTACATTTTCTTCGTTTTCATCTTTATCATTCCTTTTAGTAATTTGTTACATATTCTAGCGAACATCGTCCACAAGGCTTTCTATTCCCCTCTTCGCTCCATCATCTTGATCACAAAGCTGAGTCACATAACATGCAAGAGATGAAAACAGTGATACAGTCTGAAGTCAATGGTTATGCTCTGGAGAGAAATGCTACACTTGCTTTCTGAAAGCGCTCTAGAATTTCGTTCCAAAGAACACAAAGATTCCATCCTCACAAAAGCACGTCATTCCATATAAAGATTGACGCAGAATTTGTACCACTCCCTTTTCCATCGTTTGTCATTTCATTCAGTAAACCGTGCATGAAAGTTAGAATAAATTGATGTGCAGCGTTTTCACAGATTCCGAATGATAACGCCAGTTTTAAGAGCCAGAAATGAACCATTTCAAGTTTCTTTATTAGTGTATTGGTCTAGCTGAATGTGTACATAATGTCAGCACCAGTCCCATGGCGTCAAACCTCCAGCCAATAGCTGACACAACAAAGCCGAAATCTTAAAAAAGAAAGAACGAAAGAAATAAATAAAAAAAAAACGAGTTGAATATTGAATGTAATCTGCTGGTGGATTCATCGTTTTAACTCTTGTTTGAAGACCAGCACTTTTTTTTTTAGTATTGGCAGTTTTAACATAGTTTTGATCTTTGCAGTTATCAAAGAGTTTTCATCCTCAGACCGTAATCTACATATCTGAAAATGAAAGGGAATTAAAAAACCTTTCAACGCGGCGTCGGTGATCTTTGTAGCTAACAGCTGGTATGGAATGAAAACACCATGGAAATTTATCAAATATGTATTATTTAGCATTCCGTTTGTTGCTGATGAAGGATGATACATTATTCATACAAAGAAGAGAAGAGGGTAAAAAAAAAATGCAATTAGTTAAAGAATTACTACATTAATTCTACTGCCACAGACTTTAAACAAGACCTTTACCACGACTGTCCCCCTGATAAGTAAATAATTCTATTTTAGGCAACCTAACGGAGAACTATTTACAAATCCACGCTTTCCATCTCTCTGAGGTTATGAAGCCCCTCATCGACGCATTCTTTATGTTTAAACCATGAGAACCTAGAACACAGAGTATATACTCCTCTATGAACATCTCGCTGGGTTCACTAGTGGTTATTGGCCGCCACAAAAATGATCGCCACGAAAAATGGCGAGTAGGTGCACACGAGCCACTCGGTGACGGCCATAAATGAGGTCAATCCCATTATGGATTTCGTGGAAGTAGCAGCTCTCTGTACCCTCTTTGTGAAGATGAAACGCAGAAGAAAATATTAGGTGTACCTCGTAGTAAGTAACAGACTATTGCGCGGAGCATTCCACGCATCACTTACAGTGCTAAAAGAACACACTGATAATTTAAAAAAATATTTCAGGATGTCACTGTATTCCTCTGGATTATATCATACAATGCTGGTCTGATCCCCACCGTTGCGATCAACTATTTATAATCCATTTCTTCTTGCTCTGCGCTGTGACAGACAGGCCAAGACAACGCGAAGGCAGCGGGTGCCGGGGTGCTGGCAACCGATAGTGTCTTGTGTGTATGCTGCCGTTTGAAAGAACGGTTTTCATCGCTGGCTCTGCCCGATACAGCTCGTGCCCGTGTAAATGGAGCCATGTAGATGTGTGTGTTTTGTATTTGACTATTTT
>NC_051386.1:54028383-54030883 GCF_015228065.2 Penaeus monodon | reverse complement strand
CATGTATGACCAACAACAAGCAGCTGTAAGAACCACTTATGGGTTAACAGAATGGTTCGAAGTCAACCAAGGAGTACGACAAGGTTGCATTCTGTCTCCGCTCCTTTTTAATATATATTCTGAAGAAATTATGAGAGGTGCTCTAGATAATTTTGAAGGAACTAGATGTTGAAGGATACAAGATATCAAATCTAAGATATGCCGATGATATAGTTTTAATTGGCAGCAGTATCATGGAACTACAACAACCACTAGATAAAGTTAGAGAAGCAAGCAAAAAGGCTGGTTTGTTTCTTAATGCCAAGAAAACTAAGATCATGAAGATTCGAAGATAACCGGCAATGAACGATGATGAACATGTTACAATTAATGGAGTGGTTGTGGAAAATGTGAAAGAGTTCACTTATCTCTCAATAACATCTGGAAAGACCGAAGCATTACCTTACGGACAAAGCTGAGGTTATTGAACTCATTAGTTTTCCCAATATATATGTATATATATATATATATATATATATATATATATATATATATATATATATATACATATATGAATATATATATATATATACATATATGAATATATATATACATACATATATATATATATATATATATATATATATATATATATATATATATATATATATATATATATATATATATATGAAGCCGCGGTGACCGAGTGGTTAGAGCGTCGGACGCAAGACTGTCACGACGACAATCTGAGTTCGAGGGTTCGAGTCACCGGCCGGCGCGTTGTTCCCTTGGGCAAGGAACTTCACCCCGATTGCCTGCCTAGCCGCTGGGTGGGCAAGCCAGTCCAAGTCAGTGCCGGGTAAAATTAGATGGTGACTCGATAAAAACACCGGGCGGAAGGCAACGGCTAACCATCGCTTTAAATTGCCAAGAAAATCATGGAAATCCACGATCGCCAACGTCCTGGTGGTACAGGGTACTTGAAAAAAAAAAAAATGTGTGTGTGTGTGTGAGTATATATATATAGAGATAGACAGACAGATAGATTGATATATGTGTATATATATATGTATATATATACATACACACACACACACACACACACACACACACACACACACACATATATATATATATATATATAAATATATTATATATATATATATATATATCTGTGTGTGTGTCATAAACACACACACACACACGAACACACTTTTTTGTGTCATTTTGTGCCGTGTTTGATGAACACACACACACACACACACACACACACACACACACATCGCCCCCGCGCGCGCATGATCACACACGCGGATATTGGGTAAGTCAAATCTATATAGTTTTGGTTGAGAACCACGAATAGTGATACCTATAGACCCAGCCAACTGAGTACATGACGTGAGCGTCAAACACCGCATCAGTGATGGGACTCATATACACAAAGGAAAAAGAAAAAAAAAGATAAAGAAAAAGTGTATGCATATGTATATATATGTATACATATATACATATATACACACAATATATATATATATATATATATATATATATATATATATATATATATATATATATATATATATATATATATTTATTCACACACACACACACACACACACACACACACACAACAGACACACACACACACACACACACACACACACACACACACACACACCACACACACACACACATACTCACACACACACACACACACACACACACTCACACACATACACACACACACACACACACACACACACTGACACACATGCATACATACATATATGCACACACGTATATGCAAACAGCGTGTGGAATACAGCGAGCTTTAACATTCTTTCCTGCCCATTTCTCTCTCTATCTGTCTGCTTGTTTGTTTTGGCTCTAAATGTCTCTTTCTGCATTTTCCCTTCTCTTTTCTCTCGTTTCTGGATTTGCTTGTTTTTGCTCTTCTACTCGTGTGGGAGGGTTTGATATATATATTTTCCACTCGGGGTGTTAAGCTGATTTTGAAAGGTTTACTAAAAATGTGTGTCTTACTTTCTTTTCGTGTCTCTCTCATTCTGTGTGTGTGTGTGTCTCTCTCTCTTCTTTTTCTCTCCCTCTTTCTTCCCCCATTCTCTCTCTCTCTCTCTCTCTCTCTCTCTCTCTCTCTCTCTCTCTCTCTCTCTCTCTCTCTCTCTCTCTCTCTCTCTCTCTCTCTCTCTCTCTCTCTCTCTCTCTCTCTCTCTCTCTCTCTCTCTCTCTCTCTCTCTCCTTCTCCTATTACCCCAGATTTGCATACGTCTGTTGGCCTTTCCACTGGGAAATAATTCAGAAACCCAATGATCTTAACGGAAGATGAGATACGCCCTCCATTAGGCTAATTAATAATGATAATGATATGTTGAGCGACCTTGCACTATGATGTTGATTTTAGGCGAAACTATGCGGCACGGATCGCTAGCACATGATTACGATTTGCCCCTGCACAATTAGCATAGTTAATTAATGATAGTATTGATACCGTCTAAAGCTC
>NC_051386.1:54010883-54015883 GCF_015228065.2 Penaeus monodon | reverse complement strand
ATATATAGTTATGTATATATATATGTATATATATATATATATATATATATATATATATATATATTGTTATATATATATATATATTTATTATATTTATATATGTATATATATATATATATATATATATATATATATGTTTGTGATAGTTGATTGTATTAGTGTGTTGTGTGTGTGTGTGTGTGTGTGTGTGTGTGTGTGTGGTGTGTGTGTGTGCAAACACACACACACCCCCAACATTTACCTGAGGGGGCTTACATTAACTCAGGTGTGCTTTGCGGCAGGATGAGCGGTTACCTCTGCTATCGCGGGAATTGAAGCGACTGGGAGTTGAGGTCACCACCTCCTGGGTGTAGCCATACTTCATACTCCAGCCGACTTCAGCCCTCAGTAGTTGAGGTGACACCGGTTGAGACTGAAACAGGCTTTTGGCTTCATGTCTCTTATTGCTGTATACGCCCCTACCGATATATGTAAAATTGACGTGAAAGAGGCCTTCTATGCCAAACTCGCATCTCTGGCTGAGAATTGCCCCAGCAAGATATTCGCATTGTTCTGGGAGACTTCAATGCGGTATCTGGCTGTGACTGAGCTGGCTATGAGATGTCTGTCGGCCCCCATGGCTCGGGAGCTGATCCCAGCAGTGAGAATAGCTTCATTCTCCGGGACTTTGCTGGGTCCTAGAAAATGAGGATCTCTGGCTCCTGGTACCAGTGCTCCAACCCGCATCACTGGACATGGTACAGCCAAGGAGATCGACCACATCCTTGTTTGCACGCAATAGAGGATCCTCCAGAACTGCAGGGTTTACCAGAGTGTCAAGTTCTGTGGCACCGACCATAGGCTGGTTGTGGCTACCCTGTGGGTCCACTTCAAAACTCCCTGTCCCTCCGGTGGCCACCCAAAGGGGTTTCACCTGGACAGACTAAGGGAGGAGGAGTGTGCCTGTGGGTTCACCATGGCAGTCTCTGACCAATTCATAGAACTCGACAACCTGACGGACCCAGTTGCTCTGTGGGAGCTCTTCAAGCGTGCAACACTCAAAGCACCTCAGGAGTCCATTGGCGTATGCCTGAGGGCAAGGCAGAATTTCATCTCACTGGAGACATTAGAGGCCACTGAAGTGTGTCGCAAGGCTCGGCTGAATGGGAGTCAAGTCTTGTGTCGTTCCATGGTGCATAGGGCTCGGACATTGCTGAGAAAGGACAAGGAACTATTCATCAGGAATCTTGCTGAGGAGGTTGAAGGCCATTTCTTGGTAAATGACCTTTGCCCTGCCTACCAAGCCCTGAGAAAACTGAACTCTAAGCCCTCCTCACAGATGACTGCAGTCCGATCAGCGGATGGATGGATCATCTCAGATCATGAGCAGTTGTACCAGGTAGACCTTCCAACAGTTAGCTTGGAAACAAGAGATGTATCGGTGCCTGTGCTGGACCTACCCATCAGCGAGGAACCTCCTACCCTAACAGAGGTTAGGATGGCGATTTTCAAGCTGAAGAGTGGGAAAGCTTCAGGCATATGTGATATCCCTGCTGAACTGCTAAAGGCTGGGGGTGAACCTATGGCTCGGGGCCTGCATACAGTCCTGACTGCCATCTGGCAGTCTGGTACCATTCCCCCTGACCTGCTGAGGGGCGTGGTCATCCCTCTCTGGAAGGGGAAAGGGGATCGTTGGGATTGTAGCAATTACCATGGCATTACACTGCTCAGCATACCAGGCAAGGTTCTCGCCCACATTCTTCTGAAACGGATCCGCAACCACCTACTGAGGCATCAGAGACCAGAGCAGTCTGGATTTACTCCTGGCAAGTCAACATAGACTGTATACTAGCGCTTCAAATAATTGTGGAACGCCTTCATAAGTTTGGTCGTGGGTTGTTTACAACCTACATCGACCTCAAGAAGGCGTTTGACTTGGTGCATCGGGAATTGCTATGGGAGATCCTGAGACTCAGGGGAAGATTATTGGCCTAATAGCAAGCCTCTATACTGGTACTGAAAGTGCTGTAAGGTGTGGTGGGAGTCTTTCGAACTTCTTCCCTGTTAATTCAGGGGTGAGGAAAGGCTGTGTCCTTGCACCAACACTTTTCAACATCCTGTATGGACTGGATAATGGGCAGAGCTACTACCCAAAGTCAGTGTGGAGCTACACTAGGCAATATCAAGGTCTCAGACCTTGACTTTGCCGACGATGTTGCTATCCTATCTGAGTCCTTGGATTCACTGGTGGCGGCTCTTGATGCATTTAGCAATGAGGCAAAGCCCCTTGGCCTAGAGGTCCCCTGGACCAAGACCAAGATTCAGGACTTTGTGGGGCCTGTTAGGGGAACCCATTCAGATGATCCTGCTTGCGGCGAGGACGTTGAAGTTACAGAGAGTTTTACATACCTTGGTAGCATAGACCATATCTCTGGGCTGTCAGACCAAGAAGTCAGTAGACATATTGGTCTGGCAACAGGAGCCATGAACTTGATCAACAAGAGCATTTGGAGATGTCGGTACCTATGCAGATGGACCAAGCTGCATGTCTTCAAGGCCTTGATACTGCCAGTTTTGCTCTATGGAAGCGAAACTTGGACGCTATCCAGTGTCTTGGAGTCTCGCCTTGATGCCTTTTGTAACAAGTCCCTTCGCCAGATCATGGGGTACATTTGGCAGGACCACGTGTCCACCTGGTGGTTACACCGTGAGACTGGCATGGGACCTGTTACTTGCATAATCCGGGATCGCCAACTCAGGCTATATGGGCACCAAGCTCGTCTCCCTGTGGACGACCCTGCCCACCAGGTTGTCTCTCTGCGAGACAACCCTGGGTGGAGGAGGCCTGTGGGACGACCCAGGAGATCATGGCTTGGGCAGTTCGACGAGACCTGTCGCAAGGAATTAGAGATGGGCCAAGGGCCTGCCCGGAGACTCGCCACGAGGGATCCTCGCGGCTGGAAGCGAAGGGTGGATGCGGCCAAGCGCCCCCGTCGGCGTTAGCCCCTTGATGATGATGACATATATGTGTGTGTGTGTGTGTGTGTGTGTGTGTGTGTGTGTGTGTGTGTGTGTGTGTGTGTGTGTGTGTGTGTGTGTGTGTGTGTGTATAATCATATATAATATATATATATATATATATATATATATATTATATATATACATAAATATACTCATATAATATACTCAATATAATATATATATATATATATATATATATATATATATATATATATATATATATATATATATAATTGTGTGTGAGTGTGTTTGTATTCATGTGTATTTGTTTGTTTGTGTACACACACACACACACACACACACACACACACACACACACACACACACACACACCACACCACACACACACACACACACACACACAATATATATATATATATATATATTATATATATATATATATATAATGTATATAATATATATATATATATATATATATTATATATATATATATATATATATATATATATATATATATTTTATTATATATATATATTATATATATATATATAACATATATATATATATAATATATATATATATATATATATATATATATATATATATATAACACACACACACACACACACAAACAAACACACATGAACCACACACACAGCAATAAACGTCACGAGTGCCTTGAATTCAAAACTTAGAGCTACATTCACAGACTCTGTCCTCGACCCTCTTTTTCTCTTTCTCTAGGCTCTTACTGCTACTACAAGGACTCTGGATGACGGTTTTCCTCGTGATTGGCATTATTTTCCTCCTCCATGCCCTCTCCCTCCTCCCCTTTCCTACTTCTCCATCTCCTCCCTCCTCCTTCTTTCATTACTATTTCCTTTTCTTCCTCCTTTTTTGAATGAAACAAATTCTTCCTTCACCTTCACCACTAGCACCACCACCATCCTCCTCCTGCTCCTGTTCCTCCTCCTCCTCCCCTTTCTCCTCCGTCTATTCCTCCTCCTCCTCCTCCTCCCTTTCTCCTCCTGCTCTTCCTTCTCCTTCTCCTCTCCTCCTCATACTTCTTCTCTCCCTCCCTCCTTCTCCTCCTCCTCTTTTATATCCTCCTCCTCTTCTACCTCTTTCTCCTCCTCCACCACCTCCTCCTCTCTTTCTCTCTTCCTCTTCATTTTCCTTTTCCTCCCATCTCTCTCTCTCTCCTCTTCCTCCCCCCCCCTCTCTCTTTCCTCCTCCTCCTACTTCCTGTCCTTTTCCTCCTCCTCCTCCTCCTCTTTTCCGTCCTCTCCCCCCTCCTCCTTATTCTGTCGTTTCCTCTTCCTCTTCCTCCTCCCCCTCTTCCTTTTACTCTTCTCTCTCTCTCTCTCTCTTGCTCTCTTTCTCCTCCTCGTCTTCCACCTCTTCCTCCTCCTCCTCCTCCTCTTGCTCCTCCTCCTCCTCCTCTTCATTTTCCTCCTCTCTCTCTCCTCTCTCCTCTATCTCTCTCTCCTCCTCCTCGTCCTCCTCCCCCCTCTTCTTAAAGGACTCGAACACTTTTCCCTCTCTTTATTTTCCAGGCGAATCATCTAAACTCCATTTGTCGTAGAGAGGATGCGGAGTCCTCTTCAGTCCGACAGCTGACGGCTATCCCAGGCAGTTTCTTCTGAGCCTTTCTCCTGTTCGGTTTGCTTTCCCTCGCTCGCACTCTTAAAGCTGCTCCGTTCGGTCTTTGCATTCGTGGTTAAAAAAAAAAAAGTTATTTACCTTTTTTTGTTTTGTTTTTGAATTTTGGATCTGGTTGGTTAGTTAGCTTTTTTTTTCTTTCGTAAACGTCAGTTTTTTTTTTCTTTGTTTTCCTTATAGGTGATGTTTTTTGTTGTTGTTTATCCTTGTTTTCCTTTTTGTGGTGATGTTTTTTCCCTTGTTTTCCTAATTGGTGATGTTGTATTGTTGTTGTTGTTTGGTTGGTTGGTTGGTTTTCTTTTCTTTGCTTCTTCTACGTCTATTTGAGTTGATTTTCCGTTTTCATTTTTAATGTTGCCCGGGCCGATCTTTGTATT
>NC_051386.1:54003383-54005883 GCF_015228065.2 Penaeus monodon | reverse complement strand
ATGAAACCCTCATTTTAGCATAGATAACATTATTCTATTATAAACTTCAATAACACTTAATCCTTGAACGGATTTTAAATCCTCAACAATAATAGAGAAACATCTGAATGGTATCCAAGTGCCACCTGTCAGGCACTAGCTGTGAAGAAGATATTCTATTTACCATGGTTTTCCAATTTTGTTCTCAAATGATTACTTTGTTATTGTTCTGTAATCAGATCTATAGTATTTTATAATTTTATTATTGATATTTGTACAGCTGAATGTTCTTTCTTACTTCTGGTATTTAAAGAATTTTACTAACTTCTTTCGGGCATCTACCAGGCACTTGTTTCGGTTCTCTCTCTCTCTGGTTATGACTATAATATCAGGGTTTAACATTGTATATTCTTAACATTTTAACATCTACTCAGATTACATATATTATTACAAGCATATGGTTCGTCTTAACCATACATGCATAATACCGGAACTTAAATGAATTTCTCCAGAAACAAAATTAATACATATTGGTTTCTTCATCAAAATATCCATTATGGAACCTCAATATAACAAGCAACAGTGAAATATTACTGCCTACCCTTTAATTAAAGAGAATGCAAGGTGGAGGAAACAAAAAAAAAAAAAAAAAAAAAAAAGAACTTTGTAGGGCAAACTCGCATATTTTACACTGTTTCCTTATCTTAGTGTAATAATATAAACATATATAGTACCTGATGCAAAAATAGTAAAATAAAGTATCATTTTTCTAAGAAAATAAAATATCATCTTTCTAAAAAATATTTAAGTACTAATTGTCTTACCAGCTAAAGACTAATTAAATGAGGTATACATAAGTAACATATGCATAAATTCCAAGTAAGTGAGGTATACAAAGGGTGGTCATAGACTTCGTGACCTAGTGCTCATTACATACAGGGGCGTCACTTCATGTTATGAGTTGGGGGGGTGACGGGTAAATTTGCCCTGAAAAATAATTTTTGCCCTGCAAATCACGAAAAAGAAAATGCTCACTAGCTCTTTATAAGTAGCCCGGAATGGACCATCAACCAGTATTATATATCGTATTATTGGTAGAAAATTATAAATTATAAATACCAGAAAATTTGCCCTGCAGAACTAGATTTTGCCCTGCAAAAAGAGGCTTTTTTAAGAGTTGGGGGTGTGAACCACCCCCTCATACCCCCCTTAAGTGACGCCCCTGATTACATATATATATATATATATATATATATATATAAACATATAATATATATAAATACACATATATTTTTTATATATATATATATATATATATATATATATATATATATATATATATATATATATATATATATATATATATATATATATATGTATATGAGCACACACACACACATATTTGTATCGTGAACGATAAATTGTGAATATAAATTTAAAGCTTTCCGCTTCTCGAGCCGTTTTTGTTACTTTTGTTCTCCTGGGGAAGACGCTGAGGTACTGGCATGTGTTTTGATCATCGGTAGAAGAACAAACATTACTGTTTTATGTTATATTTAAGTCAAACTGGCCCATCCACAAGCGAATGGAATTTGAAGTGTGTGGGGGCCTGAAACACTTATACTGAAGTCATCGGAATAAGCCAGTATGTTGTTAGCAGCAATTTAATTAATGTGAATGCCATATGGACGGAGTTTTGGCTGTGGTGTCGTGATCCAAGTTGTGGGGTCCGGGAACAGGAGAAGTTTATATTAGTAGGAGGTTTTACAGAAGTAAGTTTATTTTCAGCATATGTATAAAGATGTACATACATACATACATACATACATACATATATACATATATGTATATAAAATATAATATACTATATATATATATATATATATATATATATATATATATATAATATATATATATATACATATATGTAACCCAGTTTTATATATGTGATGTTACTGAAATGTGTATGCCAATGTTATTCTATTTATCTGTTGTTATATTCTACATGACTTGTATGATCTTATGTATTGTCACATACCTATATTCCCACACACACACATACATATAAGTATGTCCATTGCTTTACCTGTTTATTCGTCTCTCGTTGCCACACTAGACATTCCAATGTTGTGTTGTCTATCCCCTTCCAGAAGAGCTATGCATTGTTGTAACACTACCTTTCATCACCAGTGTTTCCCATATGTTAAGCACGTGATCTATGCCCATCTTTAGACCACTGTAGGAGATGACAGGCGGAGAGCCGAGGAGCAACACCTGCGGAGAGCCGAGGAGCAACACCTCGTTCCTCGGCGCAGCCGTACTCCATCATACAATATAATAAAGACGTATTGGTTGTCTACCTTACACCCTAAGCTCGCCACCTACCATACTCTTGTAGGGCCCATCATTCCGGCTCTTACAACTGGTGGCTTAGCGGTGACTTTGAACTCATACAGCGCCTCCGAAGTTCCTGCTCCGCATCAACAGCACACCCTGCCGAGCACGCAATACTTCGCCATAG
>NC_051386.1:53975883-53978383 GCF_015228065.2 Penaeus monodon | reverse complement strand
ATTGTACAAGTTTTGCATGAGTTGAGATGAAGGGAAATTTTCATCATCTTTAGACAAGACTAATGCTTCAAGTGATGCGATTTGTTTCCTCAGAAAAATAACAGGGCGATGAGAGAGAGAGAGAGAGAGAGAGAGAGAGAGAGAGAGAGAGAGAGAGAGAGAGAGAGAGAGAGAGAGAGAGAGAGAGAGAGAGAGAGAGAGAGAGAGCATAAGACACAGACCATATTCCGGTAGAAAAAAAAATCATAATACGATCTTTGAACGAAAGGATAATTAGATTAGTTTCCCTTGACAATATAGAAAACGGGGAAGGGAATGTTCCTCGCGGAGATAAAAAAATGGAATGTTTATGTTATACGAGTCTCGGTTGCGGCATCTAGTCTGCCAAGTATGCAATATATATTTACAACATTTTTCTACCCGCGATAAAAGCAAAGGTATCGAAAGAGCGGGCTCGAAACCCCTGCTCGCTGGAATAAAGCTTACGTATGTCGCGATTATCATTTCAACTTTAAATACAAAGCCGTAAACCTGGGGGGTGATAATGGGAAGTCAGCACACCCATCTTCATAACAGAGACAAGATCTTGGCTTTGCCTCTCCTAGCGGCTCTCAGCTGACACGCCGAGGCAGGGAGCAGACAAAGAGCTGCTTGCGAGGGAAAGCTGAGGAGAAAGAAGAGAGGGAAAGGGGGGTGGGGGAGGTGATGAAGGAGAATGCGTAAGCGGGGGGAAGAGAATGAGGAGGAAGGAGGAGAATGGAGGAGTGAGGGAGTGAAGCAGGAGGAAGGAGGGAAGGGTGATGAAGAAAGGGTGAGGAAGAGGGGAAGAGGAGAAAGATTTAAAGGAAGTGAGGGAGGGTGTTGAAGGAGAGGAGAAAAAAGTGATAAGAAAAGAGGGAAAGGGGAGAGGGTGATGCAGGTAGAGAGGGGAAGGGGGGGGGGGGAGTGAAGAGGAAGAAGGGAGGAAAATAAATAGGGAAAGAGGTGGAAGGGAAGGGAAGAGAGAAATGGGTATTGACAAGAGCTCGAGAGAACGAAGGGAAGAGAGAAAGACAGAAGGAAAGGGGAAGAGAATGCCATGAAGGAGGAGGGAAAAGAGACAAAGAGAGGGGATGAGAAGAGAAGAGATATATACACAATATAATGAAAGAACGGCTAAGAGACGGGAAGATGAATAAACAAACAATACAGGATACAAAAAAGTGAAAGGATATAGAAGGGTGGAAAATGGTATCTAACGCGATGATGACAATAATCATGATAATATTGCAGTAATGATGACGACAATGACAACATTAATGATAACGCTTGTGATGATGATCATGGTGTTACTAATAACCAAAAAAAAAAAAAAAAAAATGATGATAATGATCATGATAATTTTTATTATGATATTAGTAATTATAATGATAATGATAAAAATAATAATCATAATAATATCAACAATGATAAATATAAGTATAATGATAAGTAAAAGTGATAAGAATAATAACCATATATTTTTTTCATTCTTTTTTTTCTTTCTTTCTTTCATTTTTTTTTCTTTTTTCTTTTTCATTCTTTTTTCTTCTTTCTTTCTCTTCTCCTTCTTCCTTTCTCCTTTTTCTTCTTTCTTTATCCTCATGGCGTCTTATTAAGATTATTACTTGTCTTCTATATCGTTATTAACTTTGGAGAACATTCACAGAACAATAACTTCTCAGCTGCAACAAAAACATCTTCAGGGCATTTTTCAATTTCGTTACGATGTAGTAGTGAAAAAACAGGCATCTATTGTTTTAATATTAAATTTCATGTATTATTATTATCGTTGTTAATATTGATATTATTATTATCCTCATTATTATCATTATAATTATAATAATAATGTTGATATTGTTATTATTATCATTATATTATTTTATCATCTTTTTCACAAGAAATATTTTATTATTATTATCATCATCTTCATCATTATCGTTATCGTTATTGTAGTGTATCCTTAGGCCCTTCTGATTTGTTTATTTATATATATACGAACAAATCTACTTGTACAAATACAAATCCAGCTTAAAATGGCTAAGTTCCGCTCTCTGTTAAGAATTACATTTAATTTTCTTTTTATTTTCAGCAGTTGCAAATTTATTTTCTCGTATACAGTTTTTATTTTTCTCTTTATACATCATATATATATATAATACAGTTTTTATTTTTCTCTTTATACATCATATATATATATATATATATTTTTTTTTAATCTATTTTCCTAGATGTTTTTTAAAGGTGTTTTTATTGCCACATTTTCTATTCCGCTTAATTTCATTTCTAAAAGATGTACCCCCGAATTACGTGTGGACCAATCAGGCTATGGGGCACGAAGCTCTAGCCAATCAGCACTGTTCTAGGTCGTACCCCCTTGCAATGGTTTTCAAGACCGCGGGAGTTCGCGCTCACGCTCACGACTGGCTGAATATACGCTCCCGTTGACCTCCCCCCCCTTCCCGATCTCGTAAAAATAATC
>NC_051386.1:53948383-53950883 GCF_015228065.2 Penaeus monodon | reverse complement strand
AATAATAATAACAATGATAAATATCAAAAGGAAACGGAAGAATAAGTAGATAAGCCAAGAAAGGAAGTCGAAGACGAACAAAAATAGCGAGGAAAGGACAGCGATTACAGGACAAGGAAGAGACACGTCGCTGCAGCAGGTTAAAGTCGTCGCTACAAATCGTTTCCCGCGGGGTGTTGCAGCTCTTAACAAGTTCCCGGATGTTTTGCCAGGTTTGCAACATTTGGTAATGACGTGATCTCCCCCCTCCCCCCTCCCTCCCTCACTCACTCCCCTAGGATCCCCCTCAGTCGGTTGCGGTTGCTTGTCGAGGCTTGGAACTGTGCAGCGTGTTGCTTGCGAGTGTCGGTTGAGAGTAGGGAATGCTGTTCAGTTAAGCGAATAACACGATTTTGTGGAAGTGAAAGAAAAGGCGTGTTATTGAGTTTTGTCCTTAAAAGTGGGGTAATACCAAAAAAAAAAAAAAAAAAAAAAAAAAAAAAGAGGAAAATAATGTATACAAAACCGATTATCGAACGTTTTTGATCGACGGAAAAAGTTACGAAATTCCCTGATGTGTTTGGGGTCATCCATTTTTTTTTCATCGTTTTCACAAGCGTACAAAGAATACTCTCTCTCCAAGACCCCCCACCCCCAGAGGGAACAGAGCAAAAAGATGAAAATGAGTATGCCACAGGATCTCCACTGGATCCGGATCGTTATTCTGATGATATCTGAAAAAGGAAGCCAGAGATTAACCCCCCCTCCCCCAAGCGTACGGTTTGCACGTTCATAAAAAGGATGAAAAACGTGGATGACAACTTGGCCATCTCGGTCAGGTTCTTCTGCTCGCTGTGGCACTCGTCTTGGCCCTCGCCCAACGTCGTGTCGCCTAACGGGCAGCGAGGGCATGGCACAGCCTGCGCTTCGGCTGGAGTCGCCGTCTGCTTCTTGGGCTTGGTCTCCCTTTATCCTTGCAGGGCGCTTCCTCACAGGCGCCGGGCGGGTTTTTGGTACTGGATGGGCAGCCTGCTGGTCACAAGGCACAGACACATGCCCACGAGGTGGTGGGCGCCCTGGGCGGCGGCGACGGACGCCATCGTGTCCTTGGCCTCGAACAGAAAGCACTGGAAGTTGGTCAGATTCCCAGGTACGTATTCGTCTGCATCTAAGAGACAACAGGCACCTGTTGGGCGCCGCAGAATTGCGCTAGGACTGTACGCTCGGCCTTGGTTAACCTCCTGCGCCACTTTCCGCTGACTGATCGTCTTGAAGGCCTCCTCACGGAGACGAGAGCGCTCCTCCTAGGAAGTAGCGCCGCTGTTCTTGATCCTCTGAAAGAGCAGCTCCATATATATATATATATATATATATATATATATATATATATATATATATATATATATATATATACATAAATTAACGATTATACTAATAAATTGATGATGTGATGGAAATGATGATAATAGTGACGACGATGATAAACTTGAAAAGTCAACACATCAACGCACCTTGAAAGAGTTCAGCGGAAGCAGAATGTAGATATTTGTCGCCTAATGAGACTGATACTGTCTGGATTCGATAAAAAAAAAATCTTGTGACACGAACTTTAAGATAACTGTATGAACAAGGGAGCTCTGTCCCTTACTAGTTATTAATTGCACTGCGCCAATCAGGAAGTAAACAAAACAAAAGAAAATCGTGAAAACTTGCGTGTGTGCCACCGAGCTATTTTTTTATTTCAGTTTAAGAAAAAAAGTGAAATCAACATTAGAAACTTTCGACTGCAATATGTAGTTAGGAAGATGGATGGTAGATATGTATCTCTAATATTTGACATGGAAAAAAATCAACAAAGACAAAGAGAAAACATAAATTATCCTTTACGAGGCCTGATTTCAAAATTGCTTATATGTAGGGTTTGTTTTAGAATGGCTATTGGCAAATATCTACCTAAATTGAGTGTTTGAATATGTGTCAGCCATCACACTTCAACGCAGAGAGGCATAATTAACAAATCAATTGGTCTGCGATTCCCTGCCAGGAGAATGAGTCAATTTCTCACTTTTTCGCTTTTTTTCTCTCATTTTCCGACTTGCTCTCGTCTTTCTTGTCATTTTTTTTTCTTGCCTTTCTTGTTCCCTCATGTTTGGTAGTTTTTGTCTTTCCTAATTTTCACATATTCCTTTTATCCATCGCATACACTCTCATTTCATCACACACACACACACACACACACACACACACACACACACACACACACACACACACACACACACACACAGTTTTGTTTTCTTTTCTTTTCGTAATTTTTTTCCTTTTTTTCTTTTCTTTTCCCTTTTCTCTCTTTTTTTAAGGTACAATACACTACAAGAACAGCTTAAACTAAAGGAAATAGATAGTGCTGAGTCATCGGATCCTCGTCCTCCTCGCCCCTCCGTCAGTAGTATTCCTCTGTCCTTCGCCAGCCCCTCCCTCAGTTGGAATCCGGGTGATCCCACAGCAGTGCCTCCAAATCCAT
>NC_051386.1:53938383-53943383 GCF_015228065.2 Penaeus monodon | reverse complement strand
ATATACGTATATATATGCATATATGCATGTATATATATACGCACACACATGCATACATACATATACGCGCGCATGCATATACATTTACATATAAATATCTCTCACCCATTCATATAGAAGCGACTTTTCTGTCCGTCATTTGTACTGTCATATTTATCCTTAATGTAATTTTGTTATCATGGTAATAATCATTAAAGTAATAATAATGATGATGATAAGAAAATGAAAGTAACCATAGTGAAAAGATAATAATGGCAATGTTAGCTTTACTATTTTTAATGGTGACAATGATGATAATGATAATGATAATATAAATAATTATAATAATATTAATAATAATAATAACACCAACAATAATAATAGTAACAACGACAACAACAACAATAATAATAATGATAACAATAATAATAATAATACTAATAATAACAATGATAAAAAAAATTGTAGTACCGATAATACTAATGATAATAATACTAATGATAATGCTGATAATAATAGTGACAATAACAAAAATAACAAACAATGATAATATTGCCATTAACAATGATAACAGTAATGAAAAAATAATAGGAATAAAAAAAACAAAAACAATATTGATAATGATAATGATAACAATAATTTCACTATCATTGATAATTACGATGTTAATATTAACAACAATAATGATTATGACAATAATAGTAATAAGCATAATAGTAACAATAATAATAACAATATTAAAAATGATAATTATAATTATAAATGAAACCCAAGAAAAACATCAACAATAATAATGATAATGATAATATCATTACTTATTGTTAATGATGATAATGCTGCTGCTGCTGCTTATGATGATGATGGTGATGATGATGATGATGGTGATGGTGATGTGATGATGGTAATAAAGATAATGTTTATTATTATCATCACTGCTATTATTATTATTATTATTATTATTATTATTATTATTATTATTATTATTGTTATTATTATCATTATTATTGTCATTAACTACTAATGTTATTATCATTAGTATTATTATTATTTAATTTTCTCAGAATGATCATATGCCGAATATACTATCCGACAGAAGTGTTCTGTGTTCAACTTTCACCTTCAATCTACACCTCAAAATCCTTCTCAGAATCCTGGCAGCCCCAATTTTCTGGAGTGTTTCTGTCCTCACCTTAACACTCAGTTTTATTACCTATTTCTGCAAATCTTGGGTTGCTGGCTTTTATGCGCCCATTGCTATGGGTATAGGTTCTACTGTCTTCATTCCCTATACACGCCGCACGTTAGATTTCGGATTTTGGTTTTTGTCAGCCTTATCTCTCCTTTCCTTTCACTCCTTGGTCAGTCTATTACAAATTACATCAATTACATTACATCGTATTATAGTGATATCAAGTTTGCTATTGTGGATTCTCACATCGCACTGAAATTTCTCATCCCTTAATGTAATATTTTTCAAGGACGTTCTCGACATCCCTGTCATTATTACCTTGTTATCATTATTGCTATTATTGTTATTATTTGTTTTACTGTCGCCGACTTCTTTCCTTCTTTTACCGTTTTGTTTTCATTTTTTTACACAACATCCTCACTTTTTTTTCTGTTTTCCGCCAATTCCCTTATTCTCCTTTTTTTTTTCTACTCGTAATTCTTATCTCCTCCCCACCCACATCTATCTTTGTGCGTGTGTGTGTGTGTGTGTGTGTGTGTGTGTGTGTGTGTGTGTGTGTGTGTGTGTGTGTGTGTGTGTGTGTGTGTCATAAGTTGCGATATGGCAAATCATGATCTCAAAAAAAAAAAAGAAGGAAATCGAGAAATGTTTTCAGCAGTGGAAATGCCGCTGGGCAAAGTGTGTAGAAAGCCAGTCGGCCTTTAAAGGGGATTAAAGTTTCTTCAGGTACGTAAGAACGATTTTCATTGTACAGCCAATGAACTCGTATGTGTGTGCCTGTGTTTTGTGAGTTAGACGGAAAATTGAAAATCGATAAAGAATTGCCAATCCTGAGAATTTATTGGGAAAAGTTTTTATCAAACGGCCATCAGTCCTCAAATTGAGACACTTATTGACATTAATGGCTCATTATTGCTACAAATATAGATATGCATTTACACACTTCCCTGCATACAAACATACGCATGAACGTACAGAGACACACTATCACGTAATAAAATTACCACAGTGAAAGGGGATATCTGAAAAGAGTTGTTTTGCTGAAATGGTTATGTAACCGAGTCGAAAAACTAGAGTAATTTCAAAGCAAGAGTACACGTGTACTTTCTCAGAATGGAGAAGAGGGATGACACGTGGCGCAAGACAATGACAATAAAGATCACGAGTGGGAGAGTACTTTTGATGGCAATTGTGGTGATTATCTTGGTGAAAGTTTGATGATAGCACACGTACAAGCAGCTGTTTGGGAAAGGACTTGATTTTGGAGTGTATAGTTCTTTAGGAAATAATAGGAGTAAAATGATCGTCGAATTGCATAGTGTTTGAGGTAACACTGAGCAATATAATCCAGCATATCAATTTTGATTTTAGTCGTGTATCTTGCGCGCGCGCGTGCGTGTGTGTGTGTGTGTCTGGATTTTTAAATTATTTTTTGTAATGAGTCACAAAGAATGAAAATAATGTAATGTCGCCGCTACTAAATCCCCCTCTTTTATTTTACGTCAGAAGGTTTTGAAAAATTGAGAGATAGAAAGAGAGAAGAGAGAGAGAGAGAGAGAGAGAGAGAGAGAGAGAGAGAGAGAGAGAGAGAGAGAGAATCGGAAGAATGATCAGAGACGGAAGAAAGACAGAGAGAGAGAGAGAGAGAGAGAGAGAGAGAGAGAGAGAGAGAGAGAGAGAGAGAGAGAGAGAGAGAGAGAGAGAGAGAGAGAGAGAGAGAAATAGAGAGAGAGAGAGAGAACCAAACAATCTGTACGAGAGCTGCTTCTTCCCTGCAGTGAGCTTGATAGAAAAACATGTCCAGTGCAAAGTCTCCATACGATTTGCAAACACATGAATACAAGCCATGAATAGCTTTGCCTCGGTCCTTCTGTGATCAGTCGACGAAGAATAAGAATGCCTCCTTGCAAGACGTTCTTTTATGATTAAGTGATGTCAACGAAGCGATTGCAGGATAGATAAGATTCCTTTAGAGAAGTCGACAAATTATACCGATCCCTGTTATTGGCGAGATTGGATATTTAGATCTCCCGTTGTATGCATATTCATTTACTTATGTATCTTTCTTTTGAATAATTCTTTTAAGTTCGGTACTCACGCGATATCTGTTTGTCTTCTATCACTCGACCGTATGAGGACAAAGACTATCCTTTCAACCGTCCTATATAATGTTTTGTTAGACGGTTTCTCAATCAAAATCTTGGCCTCGACATGTACCAAGAGCAAAGGACATTATTTATTTTGCATGATCTATTACATTCCCCTGGTCACTTCTCCGATAGATGGGAACGAGGATGACGCGAAGAAAATGGAATAAGTGTGTCTTATATTCCATGAGTACGACTGGTATTGCTAACGTCTTTGTGTCCATTTCTGTCGCTCGTTCGATTATTTACAGAATTGAAATGTCCAGCAGTCTTAATGTGTCTCAGTCTGTTTAGCTGATATACTGATATACTAAGCATTAATTCACTCCTTGTCTGAGTCTTACTAAGTCAGTGGAATTGCCCACAAAAACAATTGTAAAATCTTACTTTGAGGAAAAAAATATCAACATTTAAGAATAACAATAAGACAAATGTATATATACTCATCTTTGTATATTTACACACACACACGCACGCCATGTCCGACATACTCACACTGTGCCGCGAGAAAGGAGGTCGTGAATCCGTGAAATGGCGAAGAGGTACAAGCTACACGCCATTTCATTCGCTTGGATGTAGCGTAGAGCACGGCCGGCGAAAGTCTTTTTTCTCTTATCATTATCATAAATATAATCCACGGCTGTAAATTCTGCGGATACGAATGGCCCTTTTCATGCACATGTATACATATGCATGTAGATATATGCATACCCACACAGACAGACACACATACACACACACACACAGCACACACACACACACACACACACACACACACACACACACACACACACACACATATATATATATATATATATATATATATATATATATATATATTCCCTTGTTGGTAATCCGATCCTAGCTGTAATCCTTTTGAGTGAAACCAGCTGTTCTGTAATCGCAATAAGCTGAATAGATAAATATATAATAATAATAAAATAGAATAAATAAAAATATGCACTGTACTGTATTGTTTTCTGTGTATGTTCCGAAGTGCATTTTCTTAATCTGGTGCTGCGAATTTCCTTATGAATAAGCGCATAGAGAGAAAAGCAGGTACAGCGAGCAAAGACGTACACCATAGATTAGTTTCAGCTCGTGTCAGAGTTATGCGTTCAGTGACCTTTCGTGTAGACAGCACTATGTCATGATATTACGCCAACCTCGTATGCCGGGTCGGCTTCCAGTGGGCTTTGGGAATGACAGATCTCTGACAGTTCAACAAAAAGGACAACTATGACAGTATAACACGGAACTTCGATAGAGAATATAAAGTTTGCTTGGCTTAAACAAAGATTGGCTCAGTTCATGCAAATACAAGTTATGTCTTTGTAAATAAAATATGCCAGATACGTTGTGAAAGATTCAGGGTTAAGTTAGCCGTTTTCATCGATAGATAAGGAGAGTCAGACTCCCACAATCCCAACTTTTGACAAAGAAAATATAAGCAAACATAATTCTGAAACGGAATAAAGCGCTTTCTACGCGATTCACTATTCATGCATTAAACTCGTGTCTCGTGCCAGCGTTTAATTAATGCCAAAGTCGGAATCCATGAACGACTAATGGAATGTGTGACGTCATTCCTCCAGAAAAGTTGTTCGACATCGTCTTTCCGTTATTGACTTTATGGGAGTTCGTGACGACATACTGCACTCGACTTCGGACGTGAGTTACAGTTA
>NC_051386.1:53895883-53898383 GCF_015228065.2 Penaeus monodon | reverse complement strand
TAACGACATGATACTGTCTTAATTGTTAAAACGTAGAGAGTAATTCTAGTGATTGTTTATTTCACTTTACTTGACATTTTATTAAAATACATCGAAAGGTTGGTTAGAATTCATCGTTTTCTGTTACTGCTTCTGAACGTTTTTACTGTTGTTGATTTTAACGTTTTACAAATATTGTTAAATGCCACAGGCCTCAAAATAGCCCAGGCATGAAAATTATAATTAATCAAATATCTGTTTCTAACTGTAATTTCATCTAAACATTGTGCCTACCGATGTTCAGCTGAGTTTTAAATCAGCTGATCAAATGCCTCGAGATTACTTATTGTCGCTAACCGCCCTTCTATTTCCTGATATCGACAAAAGTTAATCAATTACCCATGGTAGTTATTTCTTACACATCCCAATTAAACCATAATAAATGTAACAGTAAAGAACAAGTGCTGGAATCTGCTTTACCTCTTTAGGGGAAATAACCGTTTATTGGTTATTCCGTTTGAGATAAGAGAAATGTGTTATACTGCTTCATATTTTAGAAATACTCAAATGATTGACGTGCTGCGTACTTAATCAACAAAGCATACTGATTCATTGTCATAGATATAAAAATAATAAAATGGAGGTTGTAAAATATGATAAAAATAACAGAATGTTCGTTGAGTTGCGAAGTACAAATTCAAGTGTATGTTTGTATCTTGTGTATATCTAGACCTCTGTTTATATATATCCCTGTTCACATGTCAGTTTATACATACAAATGAGTACTTTCATGCACAGTATATAAGGGCATTCAGCTACTAGTAATTGAAACAGAGTATTAGTGAGCAATTATGACTCCGTACCTCGCATGCAATTAACTCTTTTGATTACACGTTACTGCAATAATTAGATCCAAAGTGTTTTTTTTTCTCTTCTTGCATGTTATGCATCGAAAGGGTAGAGAAATGTGTTCCTTTTGACTTTGATTGCTAATAGTTTTGGTAGTAATTGAGTTGATTATGAATAATTAAGATGATAATGGGTATGCTGATAAAAATTATAATAATGATGATAATGTTTGAAACGTCTCGAAAATAATTGTTATACTTTATAATGATAAGGATAAAGGGGGTGATAATGATTAGGATAATATTGACATTGATGATAATACCAATGATAATGATAATGATAATAACGATCATAACACCTTTGCTACCGTCTTATTAATATTACACCCCTTTCCATGCATTCACACAGATAAAATATTAACATATTTGCAACTTATCATCATCAAAAATTAAAGAAAAGGTAAAGAAATCTTGGTGGGCTTCTCATCCATCAAGCCATTTAGCGCGTATAAAAATCTCACCAAATGTTGACTTAAGTGTCACTTCATATATATTCTGAAAGATAAACATTCTTCTGTTTACATAATCCTTCAGCTGTTATCCTCGCCGCTCTCAGTCCTACTTCTCCAGAGGCTTGAAACTTCTTCACTTTTTTCCGGACGCATAATGAAATCATAAAGGCTCAATGTGATAATTTATTCAGCTTTTTAAGGCATTTGTTCATTTGTGAGCTGGCTTATTTGTTACTGTGTTTTTGACTGTGGTTCTGGCTTCGTTTTTTTTTTTTTTTTTTTTTGTTAATTGTTATACTGCATTGTATGCCTGCTTTTATTTCTTCGTTGTTATATTTATTGTTATGTTTTCTTTAGTATCACCTTGAATATAATAAAGAAGGAGAATGAGCGAAAAGTGGAGAAAAAATCCCACCATCCTCTCATCTTTTTCTCCTCCTCCTTCTCCATCTTCTCCACCCTCCTCGCTCTTCCACCTCATTCTCCTCCACCTTTTCATCCTCCCTCTCCTTATCCCTTCTCCTCTACCTCGCCTTCCTCCTTTTCCTTCTCTTTCTCTTCTCCCTTATGTTCGTTCTCTCCACCTCTTTACCCTCCCTCTTCCTCTTCATTCTCTCTCCTTTTCATCACCCTCCTCTCCCTCTTACCTCCTCCTCCTCTTTCTCCTCCTTTTTATTACCCTCCTCTCCCTCCTCCTTTTCCTCCTTCCACCACCCTCCTCTCTCTCCTCTCCTCCTCTCCTCCTTCTCATCACCCTCCCCTCCCACCTCCCTCTTCCTCCTCCTTCCCCCACACCTCTTCACCCTCCTCTTCCACCCCCTGTATTTATCTATCCACACCAATATCGTCTTAACATCATGCGTCAAGACATGAAACACCTCCCCAAAGAGACTGGTTAGAGAGCGAACACCTAAACAGCATTTACTGTCGCCACAGAGTACAAACATGAAACCTAAAACGAGCACTGCTAATGAGCCTCATTAAGGAATGGTATCAGCCTCGCGAAGCCAATTCACAGAACAACAATGTCTGTGGTAATAACAAGGAATAATTGCAATGATAATGTTGATGATAATAACGAAAGGATAACAATAATTAGTCTTTCTCTGTATATACACAATTGTACTTATATTGGGCAAAAAGAGAAGACGATGAAAAAGT
>NC_051386.1:53865883-53878383 GCF_015228065.2 Penaeus monodon | reverse complement strand
TAAACTAATATTCATATATATATATATATATATATATATATATATATATATATAATATGATATATATATATATATATATATATATATATATATATATATTTTGTGTGTGTGTGTGTGTGTGGTGTGTGTGTGTGTGTGTGTGTGTGTGTGTGTGTGTGTGTGTGTGTGTGTGTGTGTGTGTGTGTCTGTGTTTGTGTGTGTGTGTGTGCGCGTGTGCGTGTATGTGTGTGTGTATTATATAAATGTATACTTATATACAGTTGCTCTCAATAACATCTGGAAAGACCGAAGCATTACCTTACGGACAAAGCTGAGGTTATTGAACTCATTAGTTTTCCCAATTGCATCATATGGTTCTGAGTCTTGGGTGCTGAAGAAGATAGACATGAAAAAGATCAATAGTTTTGAAATGTGGTGTTACAGACGAGTACAATGTATTGAACTGGACAGAGAAGAAAACGAATGATGAAGTGCTGAGAAAGATAAATTGTAAAGACCGGCTGTTGGATATCTTGAACAAAAGGAAACTAAAGTTTATTGGGCATGTATGAGAAGTAAAAGTATTGAGAAAAACTTGCTGACAGGGATGGTGATAGGAAACAGAGGAAGAGGCAAACCGAAAACAAGACTGAGCGACAACATCAAAGATATTTGCGGGCTGTCGATGGTACAAGTGGAAAGAAAAGCGCAAGATCGAGTTGAGTGGCGAATGATGGTGGAGAGGTCCACGGCTGCTCAGACATGAGCATACCGTTATTGATGATACTTATATATATATATATATATATATATATATATATATATATATATATATATATATATATAATAATATATATACACATAATACTACACTATACACATCACAATCATACTAAACACTACATAAATCACAATACACATAACATATATATATATATAATATATATATATATATATATATATATATATATATATATATATATATATATATATATATAAAGTGTATGTATAAATATAAGTGCACCTATCCCAAAAAGAACCAAATATCAGTCTGTAAAAGCCTGCAGAATAACGAGATAAAACATACATAACCACTAGATAAGTGGTCTTCAAAGTAAGTCTCTCTGATCTAAAAGCAACTTTGCAATACGTGTTTGAGTAATACAGAGGGATTCCTGCTTGCTCAACTTATTCCAAGGCAGATGAAAGTCTAATGAAAAGAAGTGGCTTTTAGTACTAATTCTCTCTCTCTCTCTCTCTCTCTCTCTCTCTCTCTCTCTCTCTCTCTCTCTCTCTCTCTTCGTCAGTTACGCATTCAGCTGAAATTTAGTTATTCTTTTTATTGTTAGCGACATGTTCTGATAGAGATCCAGTGGAGCAATGAAAGGTTTATTCGGCTTTTTCTCTTTATTGCGCACAGAGCACAACACAGACACAAATAACACCTTACAAATAAGTTAAGTGCCTTGGGGGCGCTGCAGAGGACAGCGTGCTTGTGTGGTGCCGATGG
This sequence comes from Penaeus monodon, assembly GCF_015228065.2. Lineage (NCBI taxonomy): Eukaryota > Metazoa > Arthropoda > Malacostraca > Decapoda > Penaeidae > Penaeus > Penaeus monodon. The sequence goes on along the minus strand of NC_051386.1, from coordinate 53,876,894 downwards.
CTTGTGTGTCGGCTGCAGGTGTGGATACGATGGGAGTGAACCTGTTCTGCTGGGGCTTCATTCCGGTGTTGGGAAACGCTCGCACTAGCCATGGGGTTTGGAAAATGTAAGACCGAGCGTCGGTACACGTGAAGCCCGGATGGGGACATGTCATGTGGTTTGTAATTAAACGGCGTGGCTCGACAAGTTGGCTTTTATATGGATGGTACGATGGCCCTTATCCTGGTTCAGGCGTAAATGATGTGTGAATAATCTTGGCAAGTTATCCAACTTTCATTATCAATTGTAAACAAAATCCTGATGTTATATTCTTGTTTTCATAAAGCATCGCGTACAAATATTTATTAAAATAACTCTTCCCAGATGCATTCTCTGGTTTCCTTTTTTTCTGTTTCGTCAGAGGCATGTATTGCAAGGAGGCCATACAGGGGCGAACAATATAGGAACACGCCAAAGAAAAGCGTTGGCAGCCTGGAACAAAGCGAAATTTCTTTATCAGGAACATTTAGATTGTAATATAATGTGTTTCATAAAATCAGACTTTTCGCAGTAAATTAGGGTTCCGACTTTAATACACCTTAAAACGTTGTCGTACAACTGTTGTTTGGCCAAGAATGGATGAACTTATTATGAGTCATAAAGCCTATATTCAGTATTAATACTTACCATCAGGTCATCAACTTTTTATATAATGTCCTTGTGTGTGTATATATATAATATATATATATATATATATATATATATATATATATATATATATATATATATATATATATATATATATATATATATATATATATATATATATATATATATATATATATATATATATAATGTATATGTATATATAAACATATATGTATATAAAAAGACAGATATATAGATGAATATATATGTATAGGAATATTTATATGTTGTTTTTGTAATACATGCTCACACACACAGACGAGCGAGCACTCACACCAACACCACAAAGGAGCACACACACACACACACACACACACACACCACACCACACACACCCACACACACACCACACACAAACACACACACACACACACACACACAACACACACACACACACACACACACCACACATACATATATATGTTTATAATATATATATATAATATACTATATATATATATAGATGTATAATATATGTATAATATAATATATATATATATATATATGTATATATATATATATAATATATAGATATATATATATGTCAATTATAAATAGATATAGACACACAGGACAGATATAAGGTCTACGCTATATATATATATTTTTTAAAAAGTATATATATATATATAATATATATTTATAAATATAATAGATATATATATATATTCTTTTATATATATATACATATAGATATATATATATATATTTATATATAATCTATATATAATAGTTATATAATATATATATGTATATATATATAACCTATACACACAACACAAACACACACACACACATACACGTGCGTGTATGGGTATATAGTATATATAGATTATATATTATATATGATTATATATATATTATATATTCAATACATATATATATATATATATATATATATATTAATATAGTATAGTATATATATATATAGTATCTATATATATTTTTTTTTTTTTTTTTTTTTTTTTTTTTTATTAATTTATTTATGTATTATTATAAATTTCTTTATTCATTTATTATTATCAATTTATTTATTTATTTATTTATTTATTTATTTAGTGAGAGAGAGAGAGAGAGAGAGAGAGAGAGAGAGAGAGAGAGAGGAAGGGAGGAGAAAAAAGAAAAGAAGAGAAGAGAGAGAGAAAGGAAAAGAAAAAAAAAAAAAACACAGAAAACTACTCAGTTAATTGACCTCCTTTCAGCATTTCCTCAAGAACAAATCGTGTTTTGGCGAGGCATCTTCGTGGCGCCTCGTTCATCTCCGACAAAGAAATTAAAAGAGAATAGAGAAAATCTACGTTGACTCTTGTGTTGTATAACCTGCATCTTTATATTGCATTTTCTTGCATTTTCCACCTACTTCTCCTCACTCTAAATGAATGAGTACATGAAAGAATGAATGGATACATAGCAGATAAATGACATCATCCAATATAGAAGCATCATATACAACTACGAAATTAATAAATAACTGAAAGTTGAAACTGAAAGGTGAACAGGAAATCCAAATAATGCAAATGAATACATGAATAAATGAATACTTATACCAGTAGCAGATGAATAAAATTATTAAATACAATACGATCCAGTGAAGTAGGAACGTATACAAATAAATTAATATTAATGAAAATAAGAAGGAAATCTAAATAATGTAAATTAATACACGAATGAACGAATGAATAAATGAATAGAAAAATAGGAAATCCTCGGTGATAGGCTTAATTTTATTTTATGACAGGAAAAAATAAATACATATTTATAGACGCACACACGCACACATAGATAAACACGCTCGCACTTACACACACACTTACACACATAGAAAGAAAAAGATAGATAGGTAGACAGATAGATGGATAGATATATAGATAAATAAATAGATATAGATAGATAGATAGATAGATAGATAGATAGATAGAGAGAGAGAGAGAGAGAGAGAGAGAGAGAGAGAGAGAGAGCGCGTACAGAGGAGAAACGCGTTGACTGAAATATTGCCAGATGAAAATGATATTCCATTTCACACGTTTTAGAGTTGCTGAACGTTTATCTCCTAGATTTTTGGGTCTGACAATCTCGATTAAAAGAGTTTAATATTACTTTAGCGATCCTCGTCCTAGCCTGAGAACATGTGTGACGAACATGTTCTGTTGTTCTTTAAGTCTCAGAGAGTATGTTAGAGACTCTTAACGAAAAAGAAATTAGATATTGGATCGTAGGATTGTTATAGAATAAGAAAAATCATTGAATATATTTTAATTAGTTAATTAGTTAATTGCATTAACTGTAAGATTTCAGTTCTTCATCACCCACAGTTCTATTTCTCTTTTGCCCTCTTTAATTCATCTGGATTTTGTATAATTGCCTTCCTTGTTATCGTGTTGTTATCATCATTCAAATTATAATATGTATTTTCTATCATATCTTTTATTTCTAAAGCAACGAATACGGAACAAGAAAGAGTGACTGATAATGAATTGACGTAAATGTTTTCAGTAATATTTTATAATATTCAATTGTGTCGAAGATCTTAAAGATTCTGATAATGATAAATCATATGAAATCGTTTCAGTTACCAAAAAGGATTGCGATTCAATTACATTAATCGCTTCACTTATCTAATGGAGGCCGGGTCATTTTTTTTTATCACGTTTCCAAACCGAGTTCATCTAGTGATGGATATCTGCCTCATAGACCATCAGTGATATGTAACAAAGGAGACTATCCACTGTCTAAATTTACGATAAATGGTTTCCATAGGTTTGAAAGAAATCATATCAACTGAAGATCTATCAAAGGTGGGTGATTTTCTTAACGAAGTGTTGGTACGTTTTTCTTCGTCTTCTTTTCTGTGTATGAATTTTCTCTGATGTCAAGGATGTAGCTACTACAGCTCATTACGAAAATGATTGATAAAAAAACGAAGCATGGGGAAAAATATGCAAATATATTTATTAAGCAAAACTAGATGTTAAGGGAAATTTAATAATCCCTAACAAATGACCTGATTACTGCATACTCTAGACTGTTAATTAACATCCTTTAATTCCTCGAAAGGGAACTCGACGCCCTTCTGCACAGTACGTTTGTTAAACCAAATGTAATTTTCTGCACGTATGTTATCAGTAGAAGAAATAACAATATTACGTATTTAAAACAAGCTGAATGATGACTCGTTTTTAAAATTACGATTTTTGGTTCAACTTATGGGAAATGTTCTATTGCATGACCAAAATTCTGATGAATGAGTGCATAGGTAGCATTCTTGCACCTGAGCATTTTCCTCTCGGTGTGTGTGTGTGTGTGTGTGTGCTGTGTGTGTGTGTGCGTGTGTGTGTGTGTGTGTGCGTGTGTGTGTATGTGTGTGTGTGTGTGTGTGTGTATGGTGTGTGTTTTATGTATGGTGTGTTGTTTTGTGTGTGTGTGTGTGTGTGTGTGTGTGTGAGTGAGTGAGTGAGTGAGTGAGTGAGTGAGTGAGTGAGTGAGTGAGTGAGTGAGTGAGTGTGTGCGTGCATGCGTGCATGCATGTATATATGTGAGTGCCTGCGTGTGTGTGTGTATGTAGGCATGTGAGCGTATCTACATTCCCTCATCCTAAACATGAACTTCGCGTAAATGGAGACTGAAAGCCATTCATTAAAATCTCAAACCGTAATTGTAGCCAACTCATTTTTAACGCGGTGCAAAATAACAAAGCTAAAGCCACATCATCGAGATAAGTGGTCAGGTAAACAGAATATCCGTGGTACTTGCTGCAACTTTGCAATGTTTGTTGAATGTGTAAGTGAGTGAGTCGTGCTGGCAAGATGGAGTGCATTTGGGAAGTTATGGCTTTTGGTTATTCTTCGAGTTGCTGTTTGTTTGTTTTTTTCTTTCCCTTATTCTATCTCTAAAAGTTGTATCTTCCTGTCTTTCAACTACTGTAATTGTGTACATAAGTGGATACCCATTACAATCTTGATTTGACAATATGTCTTTTTTATATAATATTATAGATTTCTCATACACACACACACACCACAACCACACACGCACACACACACACACACAACTGACACACACACACCACACACACACACACACACACACACCCGGGGGAGACCCACACACACACACACACGCACCACACATACACACACACACACAACCACACACATCATACACGACACACACACACACCACACAAACAAAATATATATATAATATATATATATATCTATATAAGTATATATATATATATTATATACATATATATATATTATATATATATATATAATATATGTCTTATATATATATCTATATATATATATATATACATTAGGTGCCGCGGTGGCCGAATTGGTTAGACGTCCGGACTCCAGACTGTCGCGACGGCAATCTTGAGTCAAGGGTTCGAGTCAACCGGCCGGTGCGTTGTTTTTTACCCTTGGGCGAAGGACTTCAACTCGATGCCTACAGCCACTGGTGGCCAAGCCAAAGCCAAGTCAAAGGCTGGTCCCAATCCCGGATATAGAGAGATTGATTACCTAAAAACGTACACCGGCACTCTCCGTGGAAAGGAACTGGGGACCCATACTACTACTCACTCCAGATCATCACAGCATGAAACCTACAATTAGTATCCATGCTGTGACCACGGGCGGCTCAGACATGAACCTACCGTTTAAAGAAGAGAATATAATACAACACACACACACAACCAGCACACACACACACACACATCACAAACATATAATATATATATTTAATATATATATATAGATATAAATATATATATATAGATATAGATATAGATACACACACACTACACACACACACCTATGTATATATATATATAGAAATAATATAATATATATATTATATATATATCTAATATTTTAAATATATAATATATAGTATAATATACACACACACACACACACACACACACACACACACACACACACACACTTGTTAGGGAGTACAGTTTATTTTTGGTAGAGATGAACCATATGATAACGCTTATCTGGCCTGAAGACTTAAAAAAGGAAAACCTGATGCGTCATTTTCCCTAAATACTTGCCAGAAAGAAAGGGGGAAAAAGAAGAAGAAGATGAAGAAAAGTCTTCAAACAAACGTAGAATTTTCTCCTGTCGTTCTGCATTACTTGCACGTCAGCCTGAAATCTATCATGGATATTTCAAAAAGAAATGTTTTGGGGTGGGGGGGGTTTGGGGGGGGTGGGGGTGGGTAAATTTTCCGCTTGTCAGTAAGAATCGTGGCTCCGTTGACCCAGATTCTTCCTTTTTTATTATTACTATCATTCCCTTCCATAAACTCGAAACGCCACTCGATATTTCAGCCCATCTCTAGTTTTTGGAGCGTGCGGCTGTCAGATTTTTTCTTTCTTTCTTTCTTTTGAGATTATTACCTTTCTCTTCCTCTGTTTAACTATTTCCCTCCATATACTGACTTACCCCTTTTTTTCTTTATTTTTTTCTGATTTATTTTGCTTCTTATTAAAGTCGGCGTTAGAGGTTCAAGACAGAGGGTTTCTATTAGGATCCCCCGCGTTGTTGGTTCAAGGAAACGCACGGTCTGGTTGCAGTGTTTATTGAAGATGGTGGCGTGGCCGGAGGCTGAAGAAGTAAGTGGCGTGCTGGGCAGAGATAGGCCCGGCAGTGGCCTAGAGTGGTGACCCACAGGAGGAAGTAGCTCCCAAGCGGGACCATGACTGGCGGTAGAGTGATTTTAGAGGCTAAGAAGAAGGTCGGAGGGCACGCCGTCGGATTGGTAGAGTTCATCCCTCTCTATCTATCTATCTATCTATCTATCTATCTATCTGTCTATCTATCTATCTACGTATATGTATGCGTGTATATTTGTATATATATATGTGTGTGTGTTTGTGTGTTTGTCTCTGCCACGACTATACTGAAAGAGCCATGTAGCGAGATAGTGAGTAATCACTGAGTTATACCAAGCACAGACTGTCAAATTAAATAATTATTTCTAGTTAAAACAGTAATTCACATAAGAAAATAATCTTCTTACTTGATATAGATAAGATATTACCAATTTGGTTTCTAAGATTCACAATGCCATTACACATACAAAAATACTTATCTAACAATTCTTACAATATTATGCCGCTTACATCATAATCATATTATAGAATTCTACTACACCATATCAGTTAAATGTATATTCAAATGTAGAGAATCTATAAACGACATAATAAACCATTCTCCTTTCGAAATGTAGACTGATGTCACACAACCTCATATCTCCATTCTGGAATTAATAGCTCATCGTTCTCCTGTGCTTACGTAGGCTTACGAACTGTTCTGCCTACTACAGGCATACTAACTAACATACTAACTAAGATTTTTTTTCTCTTTGTGTTTATATATATATTTTTTCAACTTTCCAGGATGCTTAACCACAAATAATTCTGTAAATGCATCTATAACACACACACACAACACACAACACTCAGGCACACACACACACACACACACACACACACACACACACACACACAGCCCATACACACTCGCACCACACACACACACACACCACACACACACGACACACACCACACACACACACACACATCACACCAACCCACACACACACACACATATATATAATATATATATATATATATATATATATATATATATATATATATATATATATATATATGTATATATAATCGTCCAGTATAAATTCAATATCGTATTTACAACTAGACTATCTATTAATGATAGTAAGTCCATTATTGATTACGGACAATTAGAACAAAAGACCTTAACTTCCTTAGCGCCATTTCTCAAGACACTGCCCTGTGGAACCGATCTCTGCAACTTGATAAGGGGTAAGAAAGCGGGCAAACGAAGGAATTGTTCACCTTTTGAACTCTGCAACTTGGATATCTAACTTCGCTATTCCTCAGCCGCGACTCGAGATTTTTGTGGAGCCTGACAACCGAAAATCGTTGCGTATAAAGTTAATATCGTATTTACAACGAGACTATTGATGGTGTTAAGTACACTACTGATCCATGGTGTTTGTGTGATGGTATAGGGTATTTATTGTGTATTTAAAGTATTAGTGATGTTTAGTCTTGATAAATTAAAGTAAAACATAGCTTTATATGTTTTTATATTTTTTCCATGAAAGTAATAATATAAAAGTACAAGAAGTAATACGGCTAAGCTAAGTTAATGTACATGAATCTATTAGCTGACTCGAACTAAGTGAATTTACATGAATCTAATAGCTGGATAAAATTAGTGAATCTCCATAAATCTAATAGCTGACTAAACTAAGTGAATGTAAATAAAAACTAACAAGCTAAAAATACCTAATTAAAGAATCTATAATGAGCTAAATATACTTAAATAATATAAATAATAATAAAACAATAAATATATGATAATTCATGGATGTAAACCTACGTACATCTGATTTTATTATGGTTTAAGCAGTTACATCATGCCCCTACGATTATATAATCTAAAAATATATAATATAAATAAATAGATATATGTGTGTATACATCATACATACATACATACATACATACAATACATATATATATATATATATATAATATATATATATATATATATATATATTTTATAATATATAACAACAGCGACGCAAACCACACAACGACACATTATATACATATATACAGTGATATTTACTATTTATATGTAGTATGTATATTATATAGAATATATATATATATATATTATATATATATATTATATATATATATATAATATACATATTATATATATATATATTTTTAAATGTATATATATATATATATATATATATATATATATTTGTGTGTGGTGTATGCATCTGCTCATTTTTCCTTCTCTTTTCCTCCCTCTCTACTCTTTCTCCATTTTTTTCTCTCTCGTGTTTGCAACCATATGTGTGTGCTTGCATATAGATATGTGAACATGTGTGTGTGCACGCAAACTAAACAAGCACTCACATTCGGAGACAAACCCATGAAAAGACGCACATACCCCCCCCCCCACTTCTCCACACACAAACAAATAGAACCGGAGGCACATTATACACATGTGTATGCCTTTGTATCAGAGAGAAGTAAAAATGGGGAATTTAAATTTCGAATGTACGGCAGTGCAGCAAAAGTTATGATTATGTATCAAACTTTTAATCCCTGTCTTTTTTTTGCCGTTAGCAACAAATATGACAAAAAATGAAAAGAATGTTAGTTATAGTACTGATATGTCAATGATGATAATGATATTCATTTTAGCATACTATTACTACTGTTGTTAATAATGTTGAACTCTGTTCTCTAACTCTTTTATCTTACACTTTTCCTGCTCTTCCACCCCCCCCCCCCTTCTCTCTCTCTCTCTCTTTCTCTCTCTCTCTCTCTCTCTCTCTCTCTCTCTCTGTCTCTCATCCCTCTTTCTCCCCTCTCTCTCCCTCTCCTCGCATAACGAAAAAGAAGACATGAAAGATTAAATTGGCAGGGGAAGAGGCTTAAAGGGCAGAGATAGAGCGGAAAACGGAGCAGAAGAGGGAAGGGATGGGAGAGAGAATTCGGTGGCTTTGTGTACAGACCCAATCCTGTAAACACTTGCCCGGAGAAAAAGGAAGAGGTGTAGCCCTACTGAACCACTACTACTTTGTCAACACTTAAATCAGGTATTTTGCTGTCTACTAGTACTGGACACAAACAGGACGGATCTGCCATAAATCTATTTATTGCAATCTGTCTCCCCGAAAACGTCAGTCTCGTTATTTCGTCGTATATATTCTGAAATGTAAACTCGTTCCTGTTTGCCTAATTTTAGGGTGATGCTCTTTCATTACTGTCCCCTCGTTCTGCCTTTTGACCCGTTTTCTCAAAATAGTGATTTCGGTTATTACTTTAATTGCGTTACTCCTGTCATTATGTAAATTTGATGTATTAATTTCCAGCCTGTTTTATGTAGGTGCATTCACAGTTAAGATATTTACAGTACGTAAACAGATGGGCACTAACATTAACACACATTAACGCGCGTGTCTAACACACAGACACGCGCGTGCATACATACACACACACACACACACACACATACACAAACATACACACACACTTGCAGTATTTCTGTGTTTGAGTGATGCTGTGATTTATGAAGGTTGCAACACAAATGTAGAATCTACAGTGTATCACGTCATAAACACAAAAAACTAAATGTCTGTGGCGATTTAATCTCAACTATTCTACTGCTTGATCTATAAATTTCATTTACTCGATGAAAGGAACAAAACCTGAGAGGTATATACTGTATATGTTGATGCACAGACCATTGCACAGTACATTAATTTTGTGAAAAGATCACTGCTCTCACTGCTTTCAATATGATACCGTTTTCAGCTATAAAGAAAATCTTATAATGCATATAATAGGGGGAAACACACACACACACAGTTTTAATATATATATATATATATATATATATATATATATATATTATAGATATATATATATAATAAAATATATAAAATATATATAATATAATATATATATACATATATTATATATAAATAATATATAGTATTATAATATATATAAATTAATATAAATATTAGTAAATTTAATTGTATATAATTATAAGTATATTTATTTATAATCTATAAACGATATATATATTTGAATAGAAGATAATATATAAAATTTTTATTTTAAATATATAATACTGTATAGATTATAAGATATATATATATATCTCATTATATCTTATATACATATAAATATTAATATATAATATACTAATTATAATTAATCATATCTATTATATTATATTATTTATATATACATGTATAGTTTATATTCATATTATTATAACATATTATAATATATATATATATAAATATAAAACTGGATGTGTGTGTTTCCCCATTATATGCTTATAGATTTTCTATAGCTGATAAGTATATATGAAGCGTGGGTGTTTCCAATATATACTGGCAAAGGGTTTTGTCCTTAAGTAAACCCGGTTTCATATGAGTAAATGTTAAGATAAGCCAGTATTGTAAAACAAATAGTTTTGGATGGGACTATACACTGAATTTTCATTTTTTCACTTTACATAATACAGTATCACCAGTAAAAGGAATACGCGAAACTTTAGTTTGGGGGGGGTGTGTTAAGGGGTGTAGTTGCACCCCTGTCGGGTAACACCGGGGAATTGAAGAGTGCCACTGGGGATGTTTCGGGGTGTTTTGGTGGTTAAATTTAAAATTCAAATTTACGGGGGAAAGCAATTAAGTTAAAAGAAAACCTTTTTTAAAAAGAAAA
>NC_051386.1:53864506-53865783 GCF_015228065.2 Penaeus monodon | reverse complement strand
GGAGGAGAAGGAGAGGAGGAGATGAAAGAGGGAGGAGGAGAATGAAAAAAATAAGGAGAGGAGAAAGAGAAGAGAAAGGGGGGAGAGGAAGGGGGGGGGCAGAGGAGAGAGGGTGATGAAAAGAAGTGAGAATGAAGAGGATGAGGGAGGGTGAAGAGGTGGAGAGAACGAACAATAAGGGAGAAGAGAAAGAGAAGGAAAAGGAGGAAGGCGAGGTAGAGGAGAATGGATAAGGAGAGGGAGGATGAGAAGGTGGAGGAGAATGAGGTGGAAGAGCGAGGAGGGTGGAGAAGATGGTGAAAGAGGAGGAGAAAAAGATGAGAGGATGGTGTTTTTTTTCTCCACTTTTCGCTCATTCTCCTTCTTTATATTCAAGGTGATACTAAAGAAAACATAACAATAAATATAACAACGAAGATATAAACGCAGGCATACAATACAGTATAACAATTAACAAAAAAAAAAAAAAAAAAACGAAGCCAGAACCACAGTCAAAAACACAGTAACAAATAAGCCAGCTCACAAATGAACAAATGCCTTAAAAAGCTGAATAAATTATCACATTGAGCCTTTATGATTTCATTATGCGTCCGGAAAAAAGTGAAGAAGTTTCAAGCCTCTGGAGAAGTAGGACTGAGAGCGGCGAGGATAACAGCTGAAGGATTATGTAAACAGAAGAATGTTTATCTTTCAGAATATATATGAAGTGACACTTAAGTCAACATTTGGTGAGATTTTTATACGCGCTAAATGGCTTGATGGATGAGAATCCCACCAAGATTTCTTTACCTTTTCTTTAATTTTTGATGATGATAAGTTGCAAATATGTTAATATTTTATCTGTGTGAATGCATGGAAAGGGGTGTAATATTAATAAGACAGGTAGCAAGGTGTTATGATCGTTATTATCATTATCATTATCATTGGTATTATCATCAATGTCAATATTATCCTAATCATTATCACCCCCTTTATTCTTATCATTATAAAGCATAACAATTATTTTCGAGACGTTTCAAACATTATCATCATTATTATAATTTTTATCAGCATACCCATTATCATCTTAATTATTCATAATCAACTCAATTACTACCAAAACTATTAGCAATCAAAGTCAAAAGGAACACATTTCTCTACCCTTTCGATGCATGACATGCAAGAAGAGAAAAAAAAACACTTTGGATCTAATTATTGCAGTAACGTGTAATCAAAAGAGTTAATTGCATGCGAGGTACGGAGTCATAATTGCTCACTAATACTCTGTTTCAATTACT
>NC_051386.1:53842006-53847006 GCF_015228065.2 Penaeus monodon | reverse complement strand
TATATATATATATACATATATATATACATATATATATATATATATATATATATATATATATATATATATATACATATACATATATATATATATATATATATATATATAATATATATATATATATATATATATATATATGTATATATATATATGGGGCCGCGGTGGCCGAATGGTTAGAGCGTCGGACTCAAGACTGTCACGACGGCAATCTGAGTTCGAGGGTTCGAGTCACCGACTGCCGCGTTGTTTCCCTTAGGCAAGGAACTTCACCTCGATTGCCTGCCTAGCCACTGGGGGACCAAGTCAGCCCAAGTCAGTGCCGGGTAAATAGAGATGGTGACTCGAAAAAAAAAAAAAAAAAAAAAAAAAAAAAAAAAAAAAAAAAAAAAAAAAAAAAACACCGGGCGGAAGGCAATGGCAAACCATCGCTCTAAATTGCCAAGAAAATCATGGAAGCCCATGATCGTCAAGGCCGCGGTGGCCGAATGGTTAGAGCGTCGGACTCAAGACTGTCACGACGGCAATCTGAGTTCGAGGGTTCGAGTCACCGACCGCCGCGTTGTTTCCCTTGGGCAAGGAACTTCACCTCGATTGCCTGCCTAGCCACTGGGTGGCCAAGCCAGCTCAAGTCAGTGCTGGTCCCAAGCCCGGATAAAATAAGAGAGAATGATTACCTAAAAAGGTAACACCGGCACTCTCCGTGGAAAGGAACTGGGGACCCTACCACGTACTCACTCCAAGAGCATCACAACGTGAAAACTGCAATTGAGTATCATGCTGTGACCACGGCGGCTCAGACATGAACCTACCGTTAAATGATGATGATATATATATATATATATATATATATATATAATATATATATATATATATATATATATATATATATATATATATGTAGATACATTTACACACACACACACACACACACACAGATATATATATATATATATATATATATATATATATATATATATATATATATATATATATATATATATATATATACATACATATACAAACATTAGTGTGTGTGTGTTTATGTATGTATTCATGGATGTATATTTTCTTTCCGTTTCGTTTCTATATTTATTCCAGGAGCTTTTTTCCACCTCCCTCTATTCGTTCTAATCCCATTCGTCTTCCAGTGTTTGCACTTTCTCGTTTTATTCGTCACCCATTGCCTTCTCCTCTTTACCCCAATCTCTTCCTTTATTTTCCTCTCCTCCCCTCCTTCCTTCTTTCCTTCCTTTCTTGCCTCTTGTATGTCCACCTCTCCTTCTTCCTCCTCCTTGGTTGTTCTTTCCCTCTCCTTTCTCTTCCTCTCTCTCCTCTTCCTTTTTCCCCTTCGCTTCATATTCATCTTCCTCCTAATCTTCTCTTGTTCAACCTTTTCTTCATCTTCTTCCTACTTCACCTCTTCTTTGTTCCTTCTTTTCTTCTTTTTTTGCCTCTTTTTTTCTTGTCTCTCCTATTCCATCTCCTTCCTTGTTTTCTTCCCTCTCCTTTTCAGTTTTCTCTCTCTCTCTCTCTCTCTCTCTCTCTCTCTCTCTCTCTCTCTCTCTCTCTCTCTCTCTCTCTCTCTCTCTCTCTCTCTCTCTCTAAGCAACTTTACTTTCATTTTCCTTTCGTCCTGCGATTCCACTTTTCTCTCCCTTCCTCCTCTTCTTCCTCTTGGTCTTCTCCTGATCAACTTCTCCTCCACTTCTTACTCTCCCTCCTGTTCGTCCACTTCCTCCTCCACCTTTTCCTCTTCTTCATCCTCATCCTCATCCTCCTCCACATCCTACTCACCATCCTCTTCTTTCTCATCCTCATCCTAATCTTAATCCTAATCCTCTACTTCCTCATCCACTTCCTCTTCCTCTTCTTAATCCACGTTTTCCTTTTCCTCTTCCTCTTCATTCTCCAGCTTTTTTTTTTTCTTTTTTCCTTTCACCCCCCACCTCTCCTCTTCCCCTTTCTCTTCCTAATCCACCTCTTTCTCTTCCCCAATCTACCTCTTCCTCCTTCTTCCTAATCCACCTCTTCCTCTTCCTCTTCCTAATCCACCCCCCTTTTTCCTCTTCTCCTCCCCACCCCCCCCCCAACCCCCCCCCCCCCCCCCCCCCCCCCCCCCCCCCCCCCCCCCCCCTTCCCTTCCTTTTCCCCTAATCCACCCTTTCCTCTTCCTCTCCCTTCCCCCCCCCAAGTGTTCCGCAGATGGCTGTCAGCTGCTCTATCCCCTGATCAGTTCATGAAAATATCATATTTTTTTTCCCTTTAAACCCTTTTTCCCGTTTTTCCCTTTCTTCTGACTTGGGACAAACTGTTTATCTATCTTTTTTCCCGGGGTTATCTGCTAAAACGGGGGGGATGGTGAGTGATGTGAAGCTGTTTGTTGGGTGGGAGGGTGAGTGAGGGTGACAGCTTTTTTGTTGGGGGAGGTGAGTGATGGTGACAGCTGTTTGTTGGGTGGGATGGTGACATCTTTTTATGGGGGGGGGGGGGTGAGTGATGGTGACAGCTGTTTATTGGGTGGGATGGTGACATCTTTTTATGGGGGGGGGTGAGTGAGGGTGACAATCTTTTTATGGGGGGGGGGGGGTGATGTTTGGTGAAGTGTTTTTTGGGGGGGATGGTGAACATTTTTTTTATGGGGGGGGGTGAGTGATGGTGACAGCTGTTTATTGGGTGGGATGGTGACATCTTTTTATGGGGGGGGGGGGTGAGTGATGGTGACAGCTGTTTATTGGGTGGGATGGTGACATCTTTTTATGGGGGGGGGGGGTGAGTCATGGTAACAGCTGTTTATGGGTGGGATGGTGACATCTTTTTATGGGGGGGGGGGTGATGAGGTGAAGTGTTTTTTGGGGTGGATGGTGAATCTTTTTATGGGGGGGGGGTGAGTCATGGAAACAGCTTTTTATTGGGGGGGGTTTGGGTGACTTTTTTTTTTATGGGGGGGGTGATGATGGTGACAGCTGTTTATTGGGGGGGTGGTGAAAAAGGTGTGATGTTGAGTTTTTTTCTTTTTGGGTACTGTGATGTTGACGGGTTCTGTTTGTGTGGCGTGATAATGAGAGGATGCTGTGTGTGATGGTGAAGGTTATAGTTTTGTAGAAAAATGGGGAGAAAACCCTTAAAAGAATGTGGGAGTGTAATGAGGGTTTTATTAAGCGTGGTGTAAAAGTAGGTGAACATTTTTGGGTTTCCCCTTTTTAAAGTGAGGTGAAGGCTATAACTTTTGTATTGATAGTGAAATGATTCGATTATGTGATTGGTGTTCATTCTTTATTTTTTTTTTTTTTTTTTTCTTTTCTTTTCTTTTTCTTCTTTTTTGGTTTTGGGCGATTATATATTTTTTTTGTAGGGTGGCTTGACGGGGTTTTGGGAAAATGTTGTGTTGCGTAAGAGCTGAAGTTTTTATTGGTTTTCATGTTACTCATGGCGAGAGGTTACCAAATTTTTAAAATGAAGTGATAGGCCCCCGATTATGCCCCTTGTGTTAATGATGAAAAATTTTCCCTTTTGTGCTGGATAATGAGAGCCTTCGATGTGCCCGTTGCTCACATTTCTCTCTCTCCCTTCTCTCTCTCTCCCCTCTTTTCTTCTCTCCCTCTCTCTCTCTCTTCCTCTCTCTCTCTCTCCCATCTCCCTCTCTCTCTCTCCTCTCTTCTCCTCTCCCCTCTCTCTCTCTCTAGCGCGCGCGCGCTTTCCCCACGTCGACATTTTCCGAGGAAAAAAAGGGCGAATTTGGAAAATTTACAAAGAAAAAGTTGCAAAAAAGAGGGGACTGAAATGTTAACATTTTAGTTTAAGTTTTCAGTTTAATCAAAAAGCTTGAGCTCACTTGGCGAGGGACAACAAAGCTTTTTATTTTTCAGACTGATAGCAGCCAAAAAATTCCGAAGAGAAAAAAACGTATCACTTTATTTTTGTTTTAGGTTATCATTTTTATCATTTTTTGATACAAAATTTTCATTTTTTTTCGATTTAATTATTTCTATAATGTTTTATTATCATTTTCATTTCTCTTTTTTCATAAAAATATCCCCCAAACTCAAAATACACACATCACATTTATCTTATTTATTAATTATTAATTTATTATTATTTTATTATTATTATTATTTTATTATTATTTTTATTATTATTATTATTTTATTTTATCATTTTAATACTAATTTTAGTATATTTTTAATTTATTTATCTTATCGTTATTATCATTATCATTATTATTATTGTAATTATTTTATTATTCTATTATTATTTTTATTATTTTATTATTAATTTATTATTTTTTATTTTATTCTTTATTATTATTTTTAAAATTATCATTTATATATTTATTTAATTACTATTATTTAATAAGCAGTATAGTAGTAGTATTTTAATAATCATTATCATCATTATCATTATATTAGAATAATTATATTTTATTAAACTATTTTTTTATAACATAATATAAATATATTTTTTAAAAAAATCATATAATATTTATTTATTATTATTATTTTAATCTATTATATTCATCATTATTATATGCAATATTTTTTCTTATTTTATATTATTAATCATTTATTTATTTTCATTACTATTATTATATTATTATATATTATTATTATTATTATTGTATTATTTTATTATATTATTATTATATTATTATTATTATTATTATTATTATTATTATTATTTTATTATTATTTATATTATTTTATTATATCTATTATTATTATTGTTATTATTATTATTGTTATTATTATTGTTATCATTATTATTATTAAAATGATAATTATTGTTATTACTATTACTGTTATTTTTTATTACTATTTCTTCTTATTATTATTATTATTATTTATTATTATTATTATTTATTATTTTATTATTATTATTATTATTATTATTTATTATTATTTATATTATTATTTTTTATTATATTTTTTTTTTTAAAAATTATTATTATTATTTTTTTATTATTTATTATTTTTTTTTTTATTATTATTTTTTCTTTTGTTTTT
>NC_051386.1:53818814-53821314 GCF_015228065.2 Penaeus monodon | reverse complement strand
TCTTTTTTTCTCTCAAACCCCGTTCCATTGAAAAAATTCTTCTCCTCTCAACACATTTACAAAGAAGCTAACACAATGCCAAATGCTAGGCAGTCGCATTTTTTTTTAAAATGAAAAATAGTTCATGATGTGGGTTGTGTAGCGGGAAATCAATATATATATATATAATAATATATGATATATAAAATTTATAAAATTAAATTATTTTTTTATTTTTTTTTTCTTTTGTTTCTTGATTTTTTTTTTTTTTTTTATTATTTATTTTATATTTATATATAAAATTTTATTTTCCTAACCACACAAAACCACACCCACACACCCCCACACCACACCCCAATTTATCCCTTTAATTTTTTAATTTAAATATTTTTATTTTTTTTTAAGCCGCCCAATGGTTAGCGTGGGATCGGATGTCACCGGTATCTGTTCGGGTTCGGTCCCGACCGCCCGTTGTTTCCCTTAGGCAAGGAATTTCCACCTCATTCCTGCCTAGCACTGGGACCAGTTGCCCAGTCAAGGCCCGGGGTAATGAGTTGTGCCCTCAAAACCCCCGGAACGGCAATGGCAACCTCCCTCAAATTGCCAGAAAATCATGGAAAAGTACATATCGTCAACTCGGTTCGAAAATTTAGACACTCAAGACTTCACTCGGCAACGATTCGGGTTGATCAGACCCCGCGTTTTCCTTGGGGCAAGGAAATTCAATCCGGATTCCCTCAAGCCACGGGGGGACAACCAGCTCAAATCATGCGTCAATCCGGAAAATAAGGAGAGTTCCTAAAAAAAAAACCGCACTTCTGTGGAAAGGGAAAATGGGACCACCCGTATTACTAAAAACCCAAAACGTAAAACGAATTATATCATGCTGTGAAGGCGCTCAGATTGAACCCTTTTAATGATGTGTTTTTTTTTCCCTTTTTTTTCCCCCCAAAAACGTCATGAAAAAAACCCCCCCAAAACAAAACAAAAAAAAAAAAAAAAGTATATTTTATATAATATTATATATATATATAATAGGAAATGAAATAATGATAATAATATAAATTAATATATTTTATACTAATATATATATATAATTATTATATTATATATAATGTGTTGTGTGTGTGTGGGGGTGTGTGTGTCGTGTGTTGTGTGTGTGTGTGTTGTGTGTGTGTTGTGTTTGTTGTTTTTTTTAAATTTGATTTATTTTTCATATTTAAAATATAATCTTTATTTTTTTTATATTACACCAATTTCATTCAATCATACCCCAAAACCCTTCCAACCATTTCTAACTCTCCATTCCCTACCTTCTGACTCCCCCTCCCCTTTTTTTACTTTGAAATCCCAAAATTAATACGATTAAAATATTTATTTTGGGGTTTATGTATTTTTTGGGTTGGGGAAGTTGGTGTAAGAGTGGAAAATGGAAGCATAAAAATATACTATATTATATATAGGTCAAAAACAAAAATCAAGCCAAAAAGTCATGAAACTGCAGCCTCGGAACTCATTTCCACGTCCTTTTAAAATTTCATGTTCTTTGGTTTTCCAAAAATCTCTGAACCCAGAAAGCAATTATTTAAACCTTTTTCTTTAAATTCAAAAAAAAAATAACCACTTTATAAAAATTTTTTAAAACACGAGCTTGAAAATCTAAGAGAATATTTCTGGAATCATCAAATCAGAAATCCCAGGCCTTGATCTTTTCCCGGTGCATTGGTCTCTCATACCGAGATCGTGTGTTTTCATGGCTCATATGTTGTGGAGCATAGTTTGTTTTTTAATATAATTTCATATTATATTGTTGGATAAAAGCCATAATACAAAATTAAAAATACAACCGGGTTTTTGTTGGGGGGGGTTTTGTTTTGTTGTTGTGTGTTGGTGTTTGTTGTGTGTTTGTTGTGTGTTTTGCATCATGGGTTTGTTAATTTTTCTTTTATATATAGATATTGATATATATATATATATATTATATAATATATATATATATAATATATATATTTATATATATAATTTTAGATACAATACATAATGCTATATATAAAGCCCAGAAAAAATATAAGCATGCACGCATGATACACGCACACACACAAAACACCACACACGCACACACACCCCACACACACCACACACCAAACCACACACACTCACACACACACAAAACACACACAGAAGTATATATTCACACATACATGTATTTCATACATAGCTCAACTCACAATACACGCATGCACAGCATAGATTCACAAAACCACAGACACAATCGCTTCTCACAACAGATGAGCTGCATGACCCAAAGAGCAGCTGACAAATCTGGTTATGACGGGGAAACCAAAATGCAGCGCGGGAAATAAGATCCGAATGGCCAGGGATTTCGGATTGATATATCCGGGAAAATGAAAATCTCTCGATTTCACAGCCTCGGTCTTTTCAAACACAACTTCTTGTCATAGTGGTTTTGATTTTTTCTGTTGATCAGAGAACAGGTTAAAAATAAATTAGTTTCTGGGTT
>NC_051386.1:53806314-53813814 GCF_015228065.2 Penaeus monodon | reverse complement strand
ACACCAAGTCACTACCAGCGACCTAGGGTGTTTGAAGTTTGAGGCAATGGAACATCAACAAAAACATGCAAAATATGCAGAACAACCACAAACCAAAACATCCAGTCAAATAAATTCACGCACACAAAGAACTCTTCAGATTGATAACGCTCTTCTGAGAACATGTGCTGTGCTGTTTACGATTATTTTTTGGACTTCTTCTAATTTTGGATTTCCTGGTATTTGTTCAAGAAACTTATCCGTACCTTTCTTTATAAGGCCAAGAGCTCCAATAACAACAGGCAAAGTTTTGGTTTTCTATTTCCAGGTCTTTATACTTTGATATGTTCTCGAACACTTTTGTTAGGACGTTTCTGTCTGAAGGGATGCTCATATCTATAAACAGGCAAGTGTTGTTTATTTTGTTCTTGATGATATCTGGACGATTTGCTTATATAGTACGATCTGTGTGAATTGGAAAGTTCCACAAGATTGTAGCATCTTTGCCTTCAGTAACTGGCTCTGGATAGTGTTTGTACCATTTATCCTGTGTTCCAATAGAAAAGTGTTTGCAGATCTTCCAGTGCAGGTACTTACCCACTCTGTCGTGTCGATTTTTGTACTCATTCGGTGTTAATATTGAGCAACCAGATACAAGGTGATCAATTGTCTCAACCTTGTCTTCACAAAACCTACACTTTGGGTCAGTGTCATTGTGCAAGATGTTAGCTTAATAGTTTCTGGTAAACAAACGTTGATCTTGGGCTGCAAGAATAAAACCCTCTGTTTCCCCTTTAAGTCCAGAGCTTCTAAGCCACTGATGGGTTGCAGTTTCATCTACATCAGTGTGTTTGCTTCGAGCTGCAAACTGTCCGTGGAGAGGCTTTTCATGCCACCTAGATTCAAGTTTTTCTTGTCCGACCTTCTTTGCTTTTTGTTTTTTATGTTTAGCACCCAATGTTGGCAACATATGTACTCAATACCTAATTCCTGAGAAAATTTATTGGATTCCTTTACTATTGAGTGTAACCTTTTACAGTTTTCATGTACTCTAACTAATTGAAGCATCCAATCGTTGGTTAGATCTAAGTATTGCAAGAGACCAATCGTTGTTGTTTTGTACGATAATTCCAACTGCATCATCCCCCTACCTCCTTTACTTCTAGGGACGTATAGACGGTCTATGTCTGATTTAGGGTCATACATTCTGTTGCACGTCAATTGCTTCCTAATTTTGGTATCAATTTGTTTGAGTTTACGTAAGTTCCAGTCTATCACGTTAAAACTATATGTAACCACAGGTATTGCAAGAGTGTTGATTGCTGTTAGTTTGTTGTTTGAGTTTAATTCTGTTTTCAAGATTGACCTTACTCTTCGG
This sequence comes from Penaeus monodon, assembly GCF_015228065.2. Classification (NCBI taxonomy): domain Eukaryota; kingdom Metazoa; phylum Arthropoda; class Malacostraca; order Decapoda; family Penaeidae; genus Penaeus; species Penaeus monodon. The sequence goes on along the minus strand of NC_051386.1, from coordinate 53,812,457 downwards.
ATGCATTCTGTACATGTTTTTTTCTTCATCTATGATTGTTGTATCCCATTTCCTTCGTTTATTCCTAGATATTTATAGGTTTCTTCCTGATCTAATTCTTATATTACGGTATCAATATTTAACTTTATATTGTCAGATGTCACTAGTTTTCCTTGCTTAAAGGTTACTTTAGCACACTTATCGAGACCAAACTTCATACCTATGTCATCACTGAAATCTTTTACAGTTTTCAGCAACCTTTCCAATTCATCATCATTCTGAGCGTAAAGTTTCAAGTCATCCATATAGAATAAATGATTGATCTTCTTGTCCATGATCTTATATCCATACCCTGTGTTGTTAAGAAGCTTGGAGAGTGGGATAAGTGCCATACAGAATAAAAGAGAGGAAAAAGAGTCACCCTGGAAGATTCCGCATCTGATTCGCATGTTTACGTGTCTGAGAGTAAGATTTGTCTCCCATAGTGTCATGCTGTTTCGAAGAAAGTTGATTAAGACAGGAGAGACTTTGAGAATTTCTAAGGATTTTAAGATCCAAGAGTGTGGGACACTGTCAAAGGCTTTTTTATAGTCGATCCAAGCAGTACTTAGATGTCTGTGTTTAGTATGAGCATTTTCGAGAATCATTTTATTTATGAGCAGTTGATCTTTACATCCGTATGATCCTCTGCAACATTCTTTTTGTTCGTTGGGAAAAATATTTTGTTCTTCCATGTGTCTGTAGGTTCTTTCAGTTAAGATTGCGGTTAGTAATTTATAGGAGGTTGTTAAGCATGTAACGTAGAAAGGTCAGCCTATGTCAAAGGTCCCACCAACGGGATAAACCATGCTATTTGGTTAACTTCGATAAATATCCTGGAATAAAAACCCTAAATTTTTGAAAACAAAAGAAAAAGGGGTCTTGCCTATTTCCCGAAACTTATCCTGTACCAGCATCCCGGTTTTAAAAAACAGGTTAAAAATTTTTGGTTTTTCTTTCCCTTACTAATATTGTGTGTTTTTATATTTTTTTTTCACCCCCCGTCCCACACAAAAAACCACACCACACCACACACAAAACACAAACAAAATACACACAAACACAAAACACACACAAAAACAACACCCACACACACACACACACACAAACACACACCAACACAAACAACACGAAGTAATATACAATATGGTGGTGGGGTTTTGGTTGTGTGTTTATTTTTGGGGTGTGTGTGTGCGTGTTTGTTTTTGGTGTCGAGGGTATTGCGTTCAAATTTTATACGTACGTACGAAACGTTCTTGATACCCTTTGCAAAAAAATAAAAAATTTAGTTTTTCTTGGACTAAAATTCAAAATGCACCAACTTCAAGAAACCAAAACCAGTATCTGCTACGTAACATTTTTTTATACGCCCAAAAAAAGGGGAAAAAGGGAAGGGGGATAAAAAATACCTTTACTCCTGAAAGGGATGGGCCCTTTTTCCTGCCCTCTATTTTTTTCCCCTTTTCCCCTTTTTCCCCTCCCGTCGTTTTTGGTTTGTTCTGTGTGCTGTCGGGGTTTCCCCCCCAAAAAAAATTTTAAAAAAAATTGAGTAAAGAAAAAAAAATGCTAAAAAAAAAATAAAAATTTTCTCCTACAAAAAAAAGAGAAAAATGAGCAGAAAACGCGAGTTTTAAACCCAAAGGGTTAAAGGGCCCCGTCCCCAAAAAAAAGGGTTTTTCAAAAATTGCCTTCCCTCCCTTTTTCCCCGCATTAAAAATTTAAAATGTTTTCCCAAGAAAGAAAAAGGACCCCGCTAATTTTTTATCGCTTTTTTTTGTTTTTCTTCTTGAGAAAGTAAATTTTAGATTTGCTGGGGTTTCGCTTTTTTCCCCTTCCCTTCAAATTTTTTTGCTACCCTTTATAATCCCTTAAAACTTGGCCTTTTTTCTTTGTGGTGTACTTTTTTCTTTAAATAGAGGCACTTTTGTGTAACATCCCCGATTCAGACACCAACAACATTCACCGCACACACACGCAAAAACATCCCAAAAACCCCACACACCCCCCCCCAAAACCACACCCCACCCCACACCCACACACACACACACACACACACACACACACACCCCAAAACCCCACACCCCACCAACCACAAATATAATATAAAAATATTTTTTATATAATATATTATATATATATATATATATATATAAACCCGACCCCAAACCACACCACCAAAAAACACAACACACACCACCAACAAAACACCAAAAAAAACACACACACACAACCACACACACACACACACCCACACCACACATAATATATTATTATATATAAAAATTTTAATATATTTATAATATATAATATATACTAATATATATATAACCCCGTTTGCCCCTCGTTCGAAACTGCGGCCGCGGGGCCCAAAATGTACGGTTTTTGCTTTTTTGGCCCCTTAGCGCGGGGGGAAGAGGGACCCTGCGTTTTTAAATATAATTATAATATATATATTTTATATATATAATTATATATTTATATATATATATATAAATAATAAATATATATATATATTATATAAAAAAAAAATTTATATTTCTATATTAAAATATATTTTTTATATAATAAGATATATATTTAATAATATATATATAATATACATAAATTAAAAAACAACACCAAAACACACCCCACCAAAAACACACACACACCCCCCAACACACAAAAAAAAAAAAAAAAAAAAAAAAAAAAAAATATATATTTTTATAATATTAATATATATATATATTATAATTATAAAAACATATTTGGGGTTTTTGGTGTGGTGGTGTGGTGTGTGTTGGGTTTGTGTTTGTGTTGGGTGTTTATATGTATGTATATATATTATATATTATATATAAAATATTATATATAATATATACATTTATATATGATATGTTATATTATATATAATATATATATATATATTTATATTATAATATACATACTTTATTATATATATATATATATTTTTATATATATATAATATATATAATATATATATAAAATACCAGCAGGCTCCCTCTCTCCACGCAGCTAATGGATCCAAACGAACGGCAAAGACCGATACGATTTGGCACCAGCGGCGCCGCAGTTATCAGAACGAGGTCGCAAGCAGGGTTGATATATATATATATGTATATATATATATATATATTATATATATTATACTATATATAATATATATATTATATATGTGGTGGGGTGTGTGTGTGTGTTGTGTGTGTGTGTGTGTGTGTTTGTGTGTGTGTGTGTGTGTGTTTGTGTGTGTGTGTTTGTTGTGTGTTTTGTGTGTGTGTGTGTGCATGGGTTTATATATTATATAATATATTATATATATATATTATTTATATATTTTAATTATTATTGTGTGTGTGTGTGTGTGTGTTGTGTGTGTGGTGTGTGTGTGTTGTGTGTGTGTGTGTGTGTGTGTGTGTGGGGTGGTGTGTGTGGTGTTTGTGTGTGGTGTGTGTGGTGTATGTGCATGGTTTGCGTGTGTGTGCGTGTGACCCATGTCTGTTTGTGTTCTGATACAGGCATGTATACGTCCAAGTGCTCCTATTTAACGAACCAAGTACCCACAACTAGAAAAATGGCCAAGTTTTAAGGATTATAAAGATAGTCAACAAAGTTAAAGGAAGGAAAAACAGCGAAACCAACAGCAAGTCATAAAACGTGTTACTTGATCTCACAGAAGAATAACAAAGAAAAGCGATAAACAATGTAGCGGTAGCTCCATTTTTCTTTCTTGGTAACATCATTTAAAATTTTGAATGCTGGTAAAAAGGAGAGGGAAGGCAATTAATTGATATAACCTGCTTTGTTGGGTACGCGCTTAACCTTCTGTTAAAGCATTCGCGTTTGCTGCTCAGTATTACTCTTTTTATTTGTAGGAGAAATTGTTATTGTTGTTAGCACTTTTTTATTCTTTATCTCATATTATTTTTATATTTTTTTTGATACCTCTGACAGACACACAGAGACAGAGACAAAGACAGACGGAGAGACAGAGAAAAAGAGAGATAGAGACAGCGAAAAGTCACATCCCTTGCAGGAGTAAAAGGTATTTTATATCCCATCTTCAATTTCCCTTTTTTTGACGTATAAGATATGTATACGTAGCAGATACTGGTTACGTTACTTGAAGTTAGGTGACATGTGATATTCAGTCCAAGAATACTAAATTTTCATTTTCTCGCAAAGGATATCAAGTACACAGTACGTACGTACGTATAAACATAGACACGCACATACACTCGCACACAAACACACACACGCACACACACACACACACATACACACACACACACACACACACACACACATATATGTATATATTACTCTCGTGTGTGTGTGTGTGTGTGTGTGTGTGTGTGTGTGTGTGTGTATGTGTGTGTGTGTGTGTGTGTGTGTGTGTGTGTGTGTGTGTGTGTGACGGGTGTGTGAACAAAATATATATAACACACACAATATATAGTAAGGCAATGAAGACTACAAATATTTCAACATAGTTATAAAACCGGCATGACTGGTACAGAGATAAGTTACGTGAAGCTAGGCAAGACCCATTTTGCTTCTGTTTACAAAATTATGAGTTTATATTCCAGAGATATTCATCGAAGTTACCAAGTAGCTTTGTGTTTTTTCCAGGTGGTTGGGGTTTGAGGGGCCTGCCCTTTTCACGTTTTGCAAACAACCTCCTAAAAAAATTTAACCAAACCCAATTTTTAACTGAAAAAACCTACAGACACATGAAAAACAAAAAATTTTTCCCAAAAACAAACAAAAAAAATTTTTCGGGGATCTACGGATGTAAAGACAACTGCTAAATAAAAAATGATTCTCGAAAATCCCATACTAACACGGACATCTAAGTATTTTTTTGGGATCGACAAAAAAAACCTTTGCGGTCCCCCCTTTTTGGATTTTTAAAATTTTAAAAATTTCCCTAAAAGTCTCCCCTGTCTTAAAATTTTCCCTTTGAAACAGCAGACACTAGGGGAGAAAAATCTTACCCCAAAGACACAAAAACTGCAATCAATGGGGAACTTCCAGGGTGACCCCTTTTTCCTCTCTTTTTTTTCTGTAGGGAAACTTATCCCCTCCCCCAAGCTTTTTAAACAACAGGGTTGGATAAAAGTTTCCATGGACAAGAATCAATCATTCATTCTATATGGATGATTTGAATTTTCCGCTCAAAATGATGATAAAATTGGGAAAAGGTTGAAAAAAAACGAAAAAGGTTTCAGTGATGACAGGTATGAAGTTTGGGTCTCGAAAAGTGTGCAAAAGAAAATTTTAAGGGGGGAAAACATGACATCTGACAATATAAATTTAAATATTGTTTCCCCTTTTTTAATAAAAAATTAGACCCGGGAAAAAACCCTTAATTCTAGGAATAAACGAAGGAAGGGGGGATACAACATCATAGTTTAAGAAAAAACAGTACAGAATCCCATCCGAAAGAAAGGTCACTTGAAAACAAATTTAAAATTTAAAACAAAAACTAACAGCAATAAAAACACTCTTGAAATTCCCTTTGGTTACATATATTTTTAACGTAAAGACTGGAATTTACTAACTCAAAAAATTTTGTCCCAAAATTGGAAAGAAATTGAGTTCAACAGAATGAAATAAACCCAAATCAACATAAAACCGTCTATACGTCCCTAGAAGTAAGGAGTGGGGGAAATGTTTCATTTGGAAATTTAAATCGTACAAAACAAAAACGTTTGGGGTTCTCTTGCAATACTTGGCAAACCCAACGTTTGGGATTGTCAATTATTTAGAGTACATGAAAACTGAAAAAGGTTACACTAAATAGAAAAGGGAACCCAAAAAATTTTTTTTCGGGAAATTGGTATTGATCATATGTTCCCAAACTTGGGGGGCTAAACGTAAAAAAAAAAAAAGAAAAAGAAGGTGGGGACAAAAAAAACTTGAATCTAGGTGGCTTTAAAAGCCTCTCCCGGACGTTTGCAGCTCGAAAAAAACCCACTGTGTAGATAAACTGAAACCCACCCAGGGGGGCTTAGAAGCCGGGCCCTTAAAAGGGGAAAACAAAGGGTTTTTTTATTTTTTCTGCCCCCAAGATCACGTTTGGGTTTCCCCAAAAACTATTAAGCTAACACCCTTCCCCAAAATGA
>NC_051386.1:53778814-53781314 GCF_015228065.2 Penaeus monodon | reverse complement strand
GGTATTTACAGGTATATGGTACATTAGATTAAGAATATACTGAAAGGGGAATGTAGATATGACATATATATTGCGTATAGATGGCAGTGCTGCACAGACACACACACATGTAAATATATGTTTATTATATACAGTATATTATTCATATATATATATATATATATATATATATATATATATATATATATATATATATATATGTATGTATATATATATGTATGCAATATATTATATATATATATATATTATATATATTATATATATATATATATATATATATATATATATATATATATATATATATATATATATGTATATATTGTGTGTGTGTGTGTTGTGTGTGTGTGTGTGTGTGTGTGTGTGTGTGTGTGTGTGGTGCGGTGTGTGTGTGGTTTGTGTGTGTGATTATATATATATATTTTGTTTTATATATTTTTATATATATATATATATATATATATATATATATATATATATATATATATATATATATATATTATATATATATATATATTATATATATATACTGTTACTTTATATATGGATAGATATTATACTATATAATATTATTATATTTAATAATATAATTATATAATATAATTGAGTTATATATTATGACATCGATGGGTTCCTTGGGGTATTTCTGGAAGATATATACATACCCTTTTCATTGTCCTAATTAATACCGAACAGAGGCTAGAAGGAAGGAATATTTGGGTAGAAGTTAGGAAGGGATAAATGAGAATAACTGAGTTATCGTTGTGTTTATATAGAAACAGGAGATTACTTCTAATATTGCCTAATTAACGCACGTAGATGCCTTGGGAGGGAAAAAATATTTCGGATAAAGAAGGAGATAGGAGGGAGAACAAGAAACAGAGGAGACTGAAAAGAAAGCAGAAGATGCTTCGAAGATTCTAACACACTACTAATCTTGCAGGAAACAACACATACCATACAATGCACATAATAGCACGACACACAAGAACACACACACACACACACACACACACACACACACACAACAACACACACACACAACACACAACAACAACACACACACACACACACCACCCACTGAACATCACACCTGCAAATGACTGCATACACATAAAAACACGCCAAGACAATACCTCGACTCGTGTCAGCACTAAAATACTCTACACACGCCATTAACACCCCACCAGGCCCCAGCCTCCCACCGTATTCTTCCTCCCCAACAGGACTCTGACAAGTTGCTGCGTTGAAATATTTTAATTACTTCATATTGGAACCGGTAGGCCGCTAGTTTGCTGGTTATCTTGTGGTCCTATATGAAGCCTGTCTAGAAGTTCGAACACGGCTATTCTGTGCATTTGAATTTATGGATATATATATATATATTTATATATATATATATATATATATATATATATATATATATATATATATATATATATATATATATATATATATATATATATATATATATATATATATATGTATATTATATATATATTATATATAGTTATGTATTAAAATTATATACATATCACAACATTTATATATAACGTTTGTTGTTTGTGTGTGTGTGTTGTTGGTGTGTTGTGTGTGTGTGTTGTGTGTGTGTCGTGTGTGTGTGTGTGTTGTACCGGCACCCACCCACAAACCCACATACACATATATAAATATATATGCATATACACAAAAAGAAAGCGAAAGAAGAGAGACAGCCAGACAGACAGACAGACAGACATAGAGACAGATAGACAGACAGAGACAACAAACATACAAAAAGGGAGAATCAGGGAAAGAAATATAAACAGACATAAGGAGAGAAGAATGAGTGAGATATACATAGCATATAACGCAAGCACTGCACCGCTAAATTCCAAAAGGGAGTTTATAAGCGGATTATTTTCGCATCCTTTCTCGGAAAGCTGAAGAAAAGGAAATGACGTAATTGACAAAATAAAAGGGATGAACAATAAATTTAGTAATCTGCGTTCTTTATTGATAATTCAGATCCATTTTTCAAAGAGAAGTGGGAAAGTTACGAGCCTAGAAAAAGGTGTTCTGATGTAGATTGTCATACTCGAAAATAGATTATCTAATTATTGTCATTATTTTTGTATATTTTCATCATTTTTCATCATTTACTCTACACTCGCCAGCACTTGAATATATTTCATGATAACCATATAAATAATAAATAAACAAAACATATGTGTACAAGATGATTCTCATACATGAGTTCCCAAAGGTAACCCATCTTCCCTATTACAGGCAATCTCTAAATAACTTTTGACTTGTTTACTAGTTTCCTTGATTTCATTATCCAAACAATGTCAAATTAATCATTTCAGTCTCGCTTGGTGATATTCCTAACTGCCGATCACGTTCGCCAGGGGAACATGTGTTGGGCAGAAGTAAACATGACAGACTGACAGATCAATCTGAGCCACTTGAGGTATATTGGTAGGCAGCACATATATTACTGGTTGTTCATATCCTCTTAACA
>NC_051386.1:53773814-53776314 GCF_015228065.2 Penaeus monodon | reverse complement strand
GGTCAAACCTGTAATCAATATATAACAAACATAATCACTGTTACAATTAGATTTACGTTCACTTACAATATTTCTAACCAGTGCTTATTCTATTACAACCACAGAATATCTAAATGATATCTACATTTATACATGGATGTGTTTGATACGTACGCATAGCGGGAACAGTCAAGGCCTTTAATAAGCCTCCAGATCACTCCTTATGTACGCGTTGTCAAGCCCGTGTTAACCCTCGAACCGCCCTACACGCCACTGATGGCCCCCCCTTCGTGAGGCGCACCCACTCCATACATACACAAGGGTCAAGGCATCTCTTGTCGCAACCCACGTGGAAAGTTGATCTGGGCATCTTGGAGAGGATGATGTGTGGTCACACTGTCACACCGCTGGTGCCAGCGGCTACACCCCCCATTGTTTGGGAACGGCCTGTCAAAAACAACACAAAACTGTTGCACAGCACTCGATGGCAGTGTCGTACAGGTCCTGACATATACCGCCACCCTCGAGACCATCGGTTTTTCTATCGTATACTTCACTTCCGAAATGAGTTAGAAAGAAAATATATATATATATATATATATATATATATATATATATATATATATATATATATATATATATATATATATATATATATATATATATATATATATACATACACACAATTTTTTTTTTCTTCTCAAATGCACAGCACAGCGGGGATTCTCTATATATTCTCATATCCCTTCTTTTTTCTTCATGGGTTCCTCATTCGTAACAATAGGGGCAAAATCTAATATCAGATTTCCCAAGAATTAAGAATCAGTTATAATGTGATCCTCATAGATATTGCTGCCGGACACGAGAAAAAATCCACGCCCCCAGTCACATGGAGAGAATTCAATCCCCTGTATACACAAATTGAACTCCTCCCAGAACAATGAGCTGCCGAGATGAAAACACCTCTCCAGGATTCAGCAATACAATGTGTGTTGTCGCGTTATAGGTTCTACCGTATACATACCAGGATCAGAATACAGGAAATCATTCAGGCGAAGACAACAACGACAAATATAACATTATGCCTTACACTTGCTAACAGTCGTATCTGCACTGCAACCACATATATACGTTTTTTTTTTTGCTGAATAATTATCTGAAGGTCCTCGTCGAAGGGTTCATCTATAAGTCTTCTCCACAGCTTCCATTAGGATGCAGATGCAACATTGCCCACTCATTAAACACCATCATGTACCAGTCGATCAGTCATGAACTAGAGATCACCATGCACCTGAATGCCAACTAATAAGTCAAGGTCATCTGCTACCGATGAAAGTCAGCCAAGGAGAAGGGTGGGTGGACATCAGCTATGGTGACAAGTCAGCCACAACTTTCCATTACTTCATCCTATCACAGTGAAGTCAAAAGGGAACATTCATTCTGGTAATCTGGCAGGAACTCAGCATCACATCATGTAATCAAGATCTGCAACAGCAAGGATACGGCAGAAATCCTTTCCCGAACAAGGACATGCACGAACTTAGATTTCTCTGGAATTCTCGAATCTCGATTATAAGCAGAAACTTCGTCATCAGTACATAGTCGTACCCATCAAGCAGAGTGGGGCAAATCCATATAAACATAAAATCTTATTCCAAGACCCATCGTGCTCTGGAGCTAACTTTAACATGTATACTTATTCTATCTATCGTGTATAGTGTGCTTACCTGCTAATCTTTACCGCCCTCTCCCCCTTTTGCCGTTGTTCTAGTTTACTACTCAACAGTACTGGTCCTCTCTTCACTCCTTATTCACATTGCAAAGTGTTTTATAAGCCCCCACGGCCCATCTTGACTGAAAAATCCCGTGTTTTGCGTTGTTTCTCTTTATGAATTAACCGGCCATCTTGACTGAAAAATCCCAACACGCACTTATAACCTGAGGACCTGCCATGGCGTCTCCTTGTCAACCATGCTCGTTTGCGTGCCTCGTGTTTACTTCCTCATCGCGTGAGGCCCGTTTATGTCCTCATCACCCGAGGACACTTTATTTTCCTCACCACATGAGGACCCTTCCTTTTTCTAAACGCACGAGGACCCGTTATTTTCCTCATTACATAAGAACCCTTTATTTTCCTCAGCACATGAGCACCTTTTCTTTTCCTCAGCACATGAGGAATTTTCATTTTCCTCACCACATGAGGATCCATTATTTTCTTTACCACACGAGGACCCTTTGTTTTCCTCACCACATGACCCATTATTTTCATTAGCACACGAGGACCCTTTATTTCCCTCAGCACATAAGGACTTCATTTTCCTCACCACATGAAGACCCATTATTTTCCTCACCACATGAGGACCTTTTTATTCCTGACCACCCGTTATTTCCCTCAGTACACGAGGATCCTTTATTTTCCTCAGCACATGAGGACTCATTATTCTTCTTAGCACATGAGGACTCTTTATTTTCCTCCCCACATGAGGAACCGTTATTCTCCTCACCACATGAGGAACCATTA